>NW_028116475.1:0-30724 GCF_964273445.1 Streptopelia decaocto | reverse complement strand
CATTGAAACTTTTCAAATCCCTCTCAAAATTGTTGAAATTCTCTTGAAGCTTTTAAAATTCTCTCTAGAATTTTCAAAATCCATGTCCACATGTTTACAATTTCACGTCAAAAAATGGCTAAAATTCCAGTTGAAATTTTTTCAAAGTCCCTTAAAAATTTTCCAATTTTTGTCCCAATTCTTCCCATTCCCATTGAAACTTTTCAAATCCCTCTCAAAATTGTTGAAATTCTCTTGAAGCTTTTAAAATTCTCTCTAGAATTTTCAAAATCCATGGCCACATGTTTACAATTTCACATAAAAAAATTGTTAAAATTCCAGTTGAAATTTTTTCAAAGTCCCTTAAAAATTTTCCAATTTTTGTCCCAATTCTTCCCATTCCCATTGAAACTTTTCAAATCCCTCTCCAAATTGTTGAAATTCTGTTGAAGCTTTTAAAATTCTCTCTAGAATTTTCAAAATCCATGTCCACATGTTTACAATTTCACATAAAAAAATGGCTAAAATTCCAGTTGAAATTTTTTCAAAGTCCCTTAAAAGTTTTCCAATTTTTGTCCCAATTCTTCCCATTCCCATTGAAACTTTTCAAATCCCTCTCAAAATTGTTGAAATTCTCTTGAAGATTTTAAAATTCTCTCTAGAATTTTCAAAATCCATGTCCACATGTTTACAATTTCACGTCAAAAAATGGCTAAAATTCCAGTTGAAATTTTTTCAAAGTCCCTTGAAAATTTTCCAATTTTTGTCCCAATTCTTCCCATTCCCATTGAAACTTTTCAAATCCCTCTCAAAATTGTTGAAATTCTGTTGAAGTTTTAAAATTCTCTCTAGAATTTTCAAAATCCATGGCCACATGTTTACAATTTCACGTCAAAAAATGGCTAAAATTTCCAGTTGAAATTTTTTCAAAGTCCCTTAAAAATTTTCCAATTTTTGTCCCAATTCTTCCCATTCCCATTGAAACTTTTCAAATCCCTCTCAAAATTGTTGAAATTCTGTTGAAGCTTTTAAAATTCTCTCTAGAATTTTCAAAATCCACTTAAACATGTTTACAATTTCACGTCAAAAAAATGGCTAAAATTCCAGTTGAAATTTTTTCAAAGTCCCTTAAAAATTTTCCAATTTTTGTCCCAATTCTTCCCATTCCCATTGAAACTTTTCAAATCCCTCTCAAAATTGTTGAAATTCTCTTGAAGCTTTTAAAATTCTCTCTAGAATTTTCAAAATCCATGTCCACATGTTTACAATTTCACATAAAAAAATGGCTAAAATTCCAGTTGAAATTTTTTCAAAGTCCCTTAAAAATTTTCCAATTTTTGTCCCAATTCTTCCCATTCCCATTGAAACTTTTCAAATCCCTCTCAAAATTGTTGAAATTCTCTTGAAGCTGTTAAAATTCTCTCTAGAATTTTCAAAATCCATGGCCACATGTTTACAATTTCACGTAAAAAAATTGCTAAAATTCCAGCTGAAATTTTTTCAAAGTCCCTTAAAAATTTTCCAATTTTTGTCCCAATTCTTCCCATTCCCATTGAAACTTTTCAAATCCCTCTCAAAATTGTTGAAATTCTCTTGAAGCTTTTAAAATTCTCTCTAGAATTTCAAAATCCATGTCACATGTTTACAATTTCACGTCAAAAAATGGCTAAAATTCCAGTTGAAATGTTTTCAAAGTCCCTTAAAAATTTTCCAATTTTTGTCCCAATTCTTCCCATTCCCATTGAAACTTTTCAAATCCCTCTCAAAATTGTTGAAATTCTCTTGAAGCTTTTAAATTTCTCTCTAGAATTTTCAAAATCCATGGCCACATGTTTACAATTTCACGTCAAAAATGGCTAAAATTCCAGTTGAAATTTTTTCAAAGTCCCTTAAAAATTTCCAATTTTTGTCCCAATTCTTCCCATTCCCATTGAAACTTTTCAAATCCCTCTCAAAATTGTTGAAATTCTGTTGAAGCTTTTAAAATTCTCTCTAGAATTTTCAAAATCCATGTCCACATGTTTACAATTTCACATAAAAAAATGGCTAAAATTCCAGTTGAAATTTTTTCAAAGTCCCTTAAAAATTTTCCAATTTTTGTCCCAATTCTTCCATTCCCATTGAAAACTTTTCAAATCCCTCTCAAAATTGTTGAAATTCTCTTGAAGCTTTTAAAATTCTCTCTAGAATTTTCAAAATCCATGTCCACATGTTTACAATTTCACGTCAAAAAATGGCTAAAATTCCAGTTGAAATTTTTTCAAAGTCCCTTAAAAGTTTTCCAATTTTTGTCCCAATTCTTCCCATTCCCATTGAAACTTTTCAAATCCCTCTCAAAATTGTTGAAATTCTCTTGAAGCTGTTAAAATTCTCTCTAGAATTTTCAAAATCCATGGCCACATGTTTACAATTTTCACGTAAAAAATTGCTAAAATTCCAGTTGAAATTTTTCAAAGTCCTTAAAAATTTTCCAATTTTTGTCCCAATTCTTCCCATTCCCATTGAAACTTTTCAAATCCCTCTCAAAATTGTTGAAATTCTCTTGAAGCTTTTAAAATTCTCTCTAGAATTTTCAAAATCCATGTCCACATGTTTACAATTTCACGTCAAAAAATGGCTAAAATTCCAGTTGAAATTTTTTCAAAGTCCCTTCAAAATTTTCCAATTTTTGTCCCAATTCTTCCCATTCCCATTGAAACTTTTCAAATCCCTCTCAAAATTGTTGAAATTCTCTTGAAGCTTTTAAAATTCTCTCTAGAATTTTCAAAATCCATGGCCACATGTTTACAATTTCACGTCAAAAAATGGCTAAAATTCTAGTTGAAATTTTTTCAAAGTCCTTAAAAATTTTCCAATTTTTGTCCCAATTCTTCCCATTCCCATTGAAACTTTTCAAATCCCTCTCAAAATTGTTGAAATTCTCTTGAAGCTTTTAAAATTCTCTCTAGAATTTTTCAAAATCCATGGCCACATGTTTACAATTTCACATAAAAAATTGTTAAAAATTCCAGTTGAAATTTTTTCAAAGTCCCTTAAAAATTTTCCAATTTTTGTCCCAATTCTTCCCATTCCCATTGAAACTTTTCAAATCCCTCTCCAAATTGTTGAAATTCTCTTGAAGCTTTTAAAATTCTCTCTAGAATTTTCAAAATCCATGTCCACATGTTTACAATTTCACATAAAAAAAATGGCTAAAATTCCAGTTGAAATTTTTTCAAAGTCCCTTAAAAGTTTTCCAATTTTGTCCCAATTCTTCCATTCCCATTGAAACTTTTCAAATCCCTCTCAAAATTGTTGAAATTCTCTTGAAGATTTTAAAATTCTCTCTAGAATTTTCAAATCCATGTCCACATGTTTACAATTTCACGTCAAAAAAATTGCTAAAATTCCAGCTGAAATTTTTTCAAAGTCCCTTAAAAATTTTCCAATTTTTGTCCCAATTCTTCCCATTCCCATTGAAACTTTTCAAATCCCTCTCAAAATTGTTGAAATTCTGTTGAAGCTTTTTAAAATTCTCTCTAGAATTTTCAAATCCATGTCCACATGTTTACAATTTCACGTCAAAAAATGGCTAAAATTCCAGTTGAAATTTTTTCAAAGTCCCTTAAAATTTTCCAATTTTTGTCCCAATTCTTCCCATTCCCATTGAATCTTTTCAAATCCCTCTCAAAAATTGTTGAAATTCTGTTGAAGCTTTTAAAATTCTCTCTAGAATTTTCAAAATCCATGTCCACATGTTTACAATTTCACGTCAAAAAATTGCTAAAATTCCAGTTGAAATTTTTTCAAAGTCCCTTAAAAATTTTCCAATTTTTGTCCCAATTCTTCCCATTCCCATTGAAACTTTTCAAATCCCTCTCAAAATTGTTGAAATTCTCTTGAAGCTTTTAAAATTCTCTCTAGAATTTTCAAAATCCATGTCCACATGTTTACAATTTCACGTCAAAAAATGGCTAAAATTCCAGTTGAAATTTTTTCAAAGTCCCTGAAAAATTTCCAATTTTTGTCCCAATTCTTCCATTCCCATTGAACTTTTCAAATCCCTCTCAAAATTGTTGAAATTCTGTTGAAGCTTTTAAAATTCTCTCTAGAATTTTCAAAATCCATGTCCACATGTTTACAATTTCACGTCAAAAATGGCTAAAATTCCAGTTGAAATTTTTCAAAGTCCCTTAAAATTTTCCAATTTTTGTCCCAATTCTTCCCATTCCCATTGAAACTTTTCAAATCCCTCTCAAAATTGTTGAAATTCTCTTGAAGCTTTTAAAATTCTCTCTAGAATTTTCAAAATCCATGTCCACATGTTTACAATTTCACGTCAAAAATGGCTAAAATTCCAGTTGAAATTTTTTCAAAGTCCCTTAAAAATTTTCCAATTTTTGTCCCAATTCTTCCCATTCCCATTGAAACTTTTCAAATCCCTCTCAAAATTGTTGAAATTCTCTTGAAGCTTTTAAAATTCTCTCTAGAATTTTCAAAATCCATGTCCACATGTTTACAATTTCACATAAAAAAATGGCTAAAATTCCAGTTGAAATTTTTCAAAGTCCCTTAAAAATTTTCCAATTTTTGTCCCAATTCTTCCCATTCCCATTGAAACTTTTCAAATCCCTCTCAAAATTGTTGAAATTCTCTTGAAGCTTTTAAAATTCTCTCTAGAATTTTCAAAATCCATGGCCACATGTTTACAATTTCACATAAAAAAATTGTTAAAATTCCAGTTGAAATTTTTTCAAAGTCCCTTAAAAATTTTCCAATTTTTGTCCCAATTCTTCCCATTCCCATTGAACTTTTCAAATCCCTCTCCAAATTGTTGAAATTCTGTTGAAGCTTTTAAAAATTCTCTCTAGAATTTTCAAAATCCATGTCCACATGTTTACAATTTCACATAAAAAAATGGCCTAAAATTCCAGTTGAAATTTTTTCAAAGTCCCTTAAAAGTTTTCCAATTTTTGTCCCAATTCTTCCCATTCCCATTGAAACTTTTCAAATCCCTCTCAAAATTGTTGAAATTCTCTTGAAGATTTTAAAATTCTTCTAGAATTTTCAAAATCCATGTCCACATGTTTACAATTTCACGTCAAAAATTGCTAAAATTCCAGCTGAAATTTTTTTCAAAGTCCTTAAAAATTTTCCAATTTTTGTCCCAATTCTTCCCATTCCCATTGAAACTTTCAAATCCCTCTCAAAATTGTTGAAATTCTGTTGAAGCTTTTAAAATTCTCTCTAGAATTTTCAAAATCCATGGCCACATGTTTACAATTTCACGTCAAAAAATGGCTAAAATCCAGTTGAAATTTTTTCAAAGTCCCTTAAAAATTTTCCAATTTTGTCCCAATTCTTCCCATTCCCATTGAAACTTTTCAAATCCCTCTCAAAATTGTTGAAATTCTGTTGAAGCTTTTAAAATTCTCTCTAGAATTTTCAAAATCCACTTAAACATGTTTACAATTTCACGTCAAAAATGGCTAAAATTCCAGTTGAAATTTTTTCAAAGTCCCTTAAAAATTTTCCAATTTTTGTCCCAATTCTTCCCATTCCCATTGAAACTTTTCAAATCCCTCTCAAAATTGTTGAAATTCTCTTGAAGCTTTTAAAATTCTCTCTAGAATTTTCAAAATCCATGTCCACATGTTTACAATTTCACATAAAAAAATGGCTAAAATTCCAGTTGAAATTTTTTCAAAGTCCCTTAAAAATTTTCCAATTTTTGTCCCAATTCTTCCCATTCCCATTGAAACTTTTCAAATCCCTCTCAAAATTGTTGAAATTCTCTTGAAGCTGTTAAAATTCTCTCTAGAATTTTCAAAATCCATGGCCACATGTTTACAATTTCACGTAAAAAATTGCTAAAATTCCAGCTGAAATTTTTTCAAAGTCCCTTAAAAATTTCCAATTTTTGTCCCAATTCTTCCATTCCCATTGAAACTTTTCAAATCCCTCTCAAAATTGTTGAAATTCTCTTGAAGCTTTTAAAATTCTCTCTAGAATTTTCAAAATCCATGTCCACATGTTTACAATTTCACGTCAAAAAATGGCTAAAATTCCAGTTGAAATGTTTTCAAAGTCCCTTAAAAATTTTCCAATTTTTGTCCCAATTCTTCCCATTCCCATTGAAACTTTTCAAATCCCTCTCAAAATTGTTGAAATTCTCTTGAAGCTTTTAAAATTCTCTCTAGAATTTTCAAAATCCATGGCCACATGTTTACAATTTCACGTCAAAAAATGGCTAAAATTCCAGTTGAAATTTTTTCAAAGTCCCTTAAAAATTTTCCAATTTTTGTCCCAATTCTTCCCATTCCCATTGAAACTTTTCAAATCCCTCTCAAAATTGTTGAAATTCTGTTGAAGCTTTTAAAATTCTCTCTAGAATTTTCAAAATCCATGTCCACATGTTTACAATTTCACATAAAAAAATGGCTAAAATTCCAGTTGAAATTTTTTCAAAGTCCCTTAAAAATTTTCCAATTTTTGTCCCAATTCTTCCCATTCCCATTGAAACTTTTCAAATCCCTCTCAAAATTGTTGAAATTCTCTTGAAGCTTTTAAAATTCTCTCTAGAATTTTCAAAATCCATGTCCACATGTTTACAATTTCACGTCAAAAAATGGCTAAAATTCCAGTTGAAATTTTTTCAAAGTCCCTTAAAAGTTTTCCAATTTTTGTCCCAATTCTTCCCATTCCCATTGAAACTTTTCAAATCCCTCTCAAAATTGTTGAAATTCTCTTGAAGCTGTTAAAATTCTCTCTAGAATTTTCAAAATCCATGGCCACATGTTTACAATTTCACGTAAAAAAATTGCTAAAATTCCAGTTGAAATTTTTTCAAAGTCCCTTAAAAATTTTCCAATTTTTGTCCCAATTCTTCCCATTCCCATTGAAACTTTTCAAATCCCTCTCAAAATTGTTGAAATTCTCTTGAAGCTTTTAAAATTCTCTCTAGAATTTTCAAAATCCATGTCCACATGTTTACAATTTCACGTCAAAAAATGGCTAAAATTCCAGTTGAAATTTTTTCAAAGTCCCTTCAAAATTTTCCAATTTTTGTCCCAATTCTTCCCATTCCCATTGAAACTTTTCAAATCCCTCTCAAAATTGTTGAAATTCTCTTGAAGCTTTTAAAATTCTCTCTAGAATTTTCAAAATCCATGGCCACATGTTTACAATTTCACGTCAAAAAATGGCTAAAATTCCAGTTGAAATTTTTTCAAAGTCCCTTAAAAATTTTCCAATTTTTGTCCCAATTCTTCCCATTCCCATTGAAACTTTTCAAATCCCTCTCAAAATTGTTGAAATTCTCTTGAAGCTTTTAAAATTCTCTCTAGAATTTTCAAAATCCATGGCCACATGTTTACAATTTCACATAAAAAAATTGTTAAAATTCCAGTTGAAATTTTTTCAAAGTCCCTTAAAAATTTTCCAATTTTTGTCCCAATTCTTCCCATTCCCATTGAAACTTTTCAAATCCCTCTCCAAATTGTTGAAATTCTCTTGAAGCTTTTAAAATTCTCTCTAGAATTTTCAAAATCCATGTCCACATGTTTACAATTTCACATAAAAAAATGGCTAAAATTCCAGTTGAAATTTTTTCAAAGTCCCTTAAAAGTTTTCCAATTTTTGTCCCAATTCTTCCCATTCCCATTGAAACTTTTCAAATCCCTCTCAAAATTGTTGAAATTCTCTTGAAGATTTTAAAATTCTCTCTAGAATTTTCAAAATCCATGTCCACATGTTTACAATTTCACGTCAAAAAATTGCTAAAATTCCAGCTGAAATTTTTTCAAAGTCCCTTAAAAATTTTCCAATTTTTGTCCCAATTCTTCCCATTCCCATTGAAACTTTTCAAATCCCTCTCAAAATTGTTGAAATTCTGTTGAAGCTTTTAAAATTCTCTCTAGAATTTTCAAAATCCATGTCCACATGTTTACAATTTCACGTCAAAAAATGGCTAAAATTCCAGTTGAAATTTTTTCAAAGTCCCTTAAAAATTTTCCAATTTTTGTCCCAATTCTTCCCATTCCCATTGAATCTTTTCAAATCCCTCTCAAAATTGTTGAAATTCTGTTGAAGCTTTTAAAATTCTCTCTAGAATTTTCAAAATCCATGTCCACATGTTTACAATTTCACGTCAAAAAATTGCTAAAATTCCAGTTGAAATTTTTTCAAAGTCCCTTAAAAATTTTCCAATTTTTGTCCCAATTCTTCCCATTCCCATTGAAACTTTTCAAATCCCTCTCAAAATTGTTGAAATTCTCTTGAAGCTTTTAAAATTCTCTCTAGAATTTTCAAAATCCATGTCCACATGTTTACAATTTCACGTCAAAAAATGGCTAAAATTCCAGTTGAAATTTTTTCAAAGTCCCTGAAAAATTTTCCAATTTTTGTCCCAATTCTTCCCATTCCCATTGAAACTTTTCAAATCCCTCTCAAAATTGTTGAAATTCTGTTGAAGCTTTTAAAATTCTCTCTAGAATTTTCAAAATCCATGTCCACATGTTTACAATTTCACGTCAAAAAATGGCTAAAATTCCAGTTGAAATTTTTTCAAAGTCCCTTAAAAATTTTCCAATTTTTGTCCCAATTCTTCCCATTCCCATTGAAACTTTTCAAATCCCTCTCAAAATTGTTGAAATTCTCTTGAAGCTTTTAAAATTCTCTCTAGAATTTTCAAAATCCATGTCCACATGTTTACAATTTCACGTCAAAAAATGGCTAAAATTCCAGTTGAAATTTTTTCAAAGTCCCTTAAAAATTTTCCAATTTTTGTCCCAATTCTTCCCATTCCCATTGAAACTTTTCAAATCCCTCTCAAAATTGTTGAAATTCTCTTGAAGCTTTTAAAATTCTCTCTAGAATTTTCAAAATCCATGTCCACATGTTTACAATTTCACATAAAAAAATGGCTAAAATTCCAGTTGAAATTTTTTCAAAGTCCCTTAAAAATTTTCCAATTTTTGTCCCAATTCTTCCCATTCCCATTGAAACTTTTCAAATCCCTCTCAAAATTGTTGAAATTCTCTTGAAGCTTTTAAAATTCTCTCTAGAATTTTCAAAATCCATGTCCACATGTTTACAATTTCACGTCAAAAAATGGCTAAAATTCCAGTTGAAATTTTTTCAAAGTCCCTTAAAAGTTTTCCAATTTTTGTCCCAATTCTTCCCATTCCCATTGAAACTTTTCAAATCCCTCTCAAAATTGTTGAAATTCTCTTGAAGCTGTTAAAATTCTCTCTAGAATTTTCAAAATCCATGGCCACATGTTTACAATTTCACGTAAAAAAAATGCTAAAATTCCAGCTGAAATTTTTTCAAAGTCCCTTAAAAATTTTCCAATTTTTGTCCCAATTCTTCCCATTCCCATTGAAACTTTTCAAATCCCTCTCAAAATTGTTGAAATTCTCTTGAAGCTTTTAAAATTCTCTCTAGAATTTTCAAAATCCATGGCCAAATGTTTACAATTTCACGTCAAAAAATGGCTAAAATTCCAGTTGAAATTTTTTCAAAGTCCCTTAAAAATTTTCCAATTTTTGTCCCAATTCTTCCCATTCCCATTGAAACTTTTCAAATCCCTCTCAAAATTGTTGAAATTCTCTTGAAGCTTTTAAAATTCTCTCTAGAATTTTCAAAATCCATGGCCACATGTTTACAATTTCACGTCAAAAAATGGCTAAAATTCCAGTTGAAATTTTTTCAAAGTCCCTTAAAAATTTTCCAATTTTTGTCCCAATTCTTCCCATTCCCATTGAAACTTTTCAAATCCCTCTCAAAATTGTTGAAATTCTGTTGAAGCTTTTAAAATTCTCTCTAGAATTTTCAAAATCCATGGCCACATGTTTACAATTTCACATAAAAAAATTGTTAAAATTCCAGTTGAAATTTTTTCAAAGTCCCTTAAAAATTTTCCAATTTTTGTCCCAATTCTTCCCATTCCCATTGAAACTTTTCAAATCCCTCTCAAAATTGTTGAAATTCTCTTGAAGCTTTTAAAATTCTCTCTAGAATTTTCAAAATCCACTTCAACATGTTTACAATTTCACATAAAAAAATGGCTAAAATTCCAGTTGAAATTTTTTCAAAGTCCCTTAAAAATTTTCCAGTTTTTGTCCCAATTCTTCCCATTCCCATTGAAACTTTTCAAATCCCTCTCAAAATTGTTGAAATTCTGTTGAAGCTTTTAAAATTCTCTCTAGAATTTTCAAAATCCATGGGCACATGTTTACAATTTCACGTCAAAAAATGGCTAAAATTCCAGTTGAAATTTTTTCAAAGTCCCTTAAAAATTTTCCAATTTTTGTCCCAATTCTTCCCATTCCCATTGAAACTTTTCAAATCCCTCTCAAAATTGTTGAAATTCTGTTGAAGCTTTTAAAATTCTCTCTAGATTTTTCAAAATCCATGGCCACATGTTTACAATTTCACATAAAAAAATGGCTAAAATTCCAGTTGAAATTTTTTCAAAGTCGCTTTAAAATTTTCCAATTTTTGTCCCAATTCTTCCCATTCCCATTGAAACTTTTCAAATCCCTCTCAAAATTGTTGAAATTCTCTTGAAGCTTTTAAAATTCTCTCTAGAATTTTCAAAATCCATGGCCACATGTTTACAATTTCACATAAAAAAATGGCTAAAATTCCAGTTTAAATTTTTTCAAAGTCCCTTAAAAATTTTCCAATTTTTGTCCCAATTCTTCCCATTCCCATTGAAACTTTTCAAATCCCTCTCAAAATTGTTGAAATTCTCTTGAAGCTTTTAAAATTCTCTCTAGAATTTTCAAAATCCATGTCCACATGTTTACAATTTCACGTCAAAAAATGGCTAAAATTCCAGTTGAAATTTTTTCAAAGTCCCTTAAAAATTTTCCAATTTTTGTCCCAATTCTTCCCATTCCCATTGAAACTTTTCAAATCCCTCTCAAAATTGTTGAAATTCTGTTGAAGCTTTTAAAATTCTCTCTAGAATTTTCAAAATCCATGTCCACATGTTTACAATTTCACGTCAAAAAATGGCTAAAATTCCAGTTGAAATTTTTTCAAAGTCCCTTAAAAGTTTTCCAATTTTTGTCCCAATTCTTCCCATTCCCATTGAAACTTTTCAAATCCCTCTCAAAATTGTTGAAATTCTCTTGAAGCTTTTAAAATTCTCTCTAGAATTTTCAAAATCCATGGCCACATGTTTACAATTTCACGTAAAAAAATTGCTAAAATTCTAGCTGAAATTTTTTCAAAGTCCCTTAAAAATTTTCCAATTTTTGTCCCAATTCTTCCCATTCCCATTGAAACTTTTCAAATCCCTCTCAAAATTGTTGAAATTCTGTAGAAGCTTTTAAAATTCTCTCTAGAATTTTCAAAATCCATGGCCACATGTTTACAATTTCACGTCAAAAAATGGCTAAAATTCCAGTTGAAATTTTTTCAAAGTCCCTTAAAAATTTTCCAATTTTTGTCCCAATTCTTCCCATTCCCATTGAAACTTTTCAAATCCCTCTCAAAATTGTTGAAATTCTCTTGAAGCTTTTAAAATTCTCTCTAGAATTTTCAAAATCCACTTCAACATGTTTACAATTTCACGTCAAAAAATTGCTAAAATTCCAGTTGAAATTTTTTCAAAGTCCCTTCAAAATTTTCCAATTTTTGTCCCAATTCTTCCTATTCCCATTGAAACTTTTCAAATCCCTCTCAAAATTGTTGAAATTCTGTTGAAGCTTTTAAAATTCTCTCTAGAATTTTCAAAATCCATGTCCACATGTTTACAATTTCACGTCAAAAAATGGCTAAAATTCCAGTTGAAATGTTTTCAAAGTCCCTTAAAAATTTTCCAATTTTTGTCCCAATTCTTCCCATTCCCATTGAAACTTTTCAAATCCCTCTCAAAATTGTTGAAATTCTCTTGAAGCTTTTAAAATTCTCTCTAGAATTTTCAAAATCCATGGCCACATGTTTACAATTTCACGTCAAAAAATTGCTAAAATTCCAGTTGAAATTTTTTCAAAGTCCCTTAAAAATTTTCCAATTTTTGTCCCAATTCTTCCCATTCCCATTGAAACTTTTCAAATCCCTCTCAAAATTGTTGAAATTCTCTTGAAGCTTTTAAAATTCTCTCTAGAATTTTCAAAATCCATGTCCACACGTTTACAATTTCACGTCAAAAAATGGCTAAAATTCCAGTTGAAATTTTTTCAAAGTCCCTTAAAAATTTTCCAATTTTTGTCCCAATTCTTCCCATTCCCATTGAAACTTTTCAAATCCCTCTCAAAATTGTTGAAATTCTCTTGAAGCTTTTAAAATTCTCTCTAGAATTTTCAAAATCCATGTCCACATGTTTACAATTTCACGTCAAAAAATGGCTAAAATTCCAGTTGAAATTTTTTCAAAGTCCCTTAAAAGTTTTCCAATTTTTGTCCCAATTCTTCCCATTCCCATTGAAACTTTTCAAATCCCTCTCAAAATTGTTGAAATTCTCTTGAAGCTTTTAAAATTCTCTCTAGAATTTTCAAAATCCATGGCCACATGTTTACAATTTCACGTAAAAAATTGCTAAAAATCTAGCTGAAATTTTTTCAAAGTCCCTTCAAAATTTTCCAATTTTTGTCCCAATTCTTCCCATTCCCATTGAAACTTTTCAAATCCCTCTCAAAATTGTTGAAATTCTGTAGAAGCTTTTAAAATTCTCTCTAGAATTTTCAAAATCCATGGCCACATGTTTACAATTTCACGTCAAAAAATGGCTAAAATTCCAGTTGAAATTTTTTCAAAGTCCCTTAAAAATTTTCCAATTTTTGTCCCAATTCTTCCCATTCCCATTGAAACTTTTCAAATCCCTCTCAAAATTGTTGAAATTCTCTTGAAGCTTTTAAAATTCTCTCTAGAATTTTCAAAATCCACTTCAACATGTTTACAATTTCACGTCAAAAAATTGCTAAAATTCCAGTTGAAATTTTTTCAAAGTCCCTTCAAAATTTTCCAATTTTTGTCCCAATTCTTCCTATTCCCATTGAAACTTTTCAAATCCCTCTCAAAATTGTTGAAATTCTGTTGAAGCTTTTAAAATTCTCTCTAGAATTTTCAAAATCCATGTCCACATGTTTACAATTTCACGTCAAAAAATGGCTAAAATTCCAGTTGAAATGTTTTCAAAGTCCCTTAAAAATTTTCCAATTTTTGTCCCAATTCTTCCCATTCCCATTGAAACTTTTCAAATCCCTCTCAAAATTGTTGAAATTCTCTTGAAGCTTTTAAAATTCTCTCTAGAATTTTCAAAATCCATGGCCACATGTTTACAATTTCACGTCAAAAAATTGCTAAAATTCCAGTTGAAATTTTTTCAAAGTCCCTTAAAAATTTTCCAATTTTTGTCCCAATTCTTCCCATTCCCATTGAAACTTTTCAAATCCCTCTCAAAATTGTTGAAATTCTCTTGAAGCTTTTAAAATTCTCTCTAGAATTTTCAAAATCCATGTCCACACGTTTACAATTTCACGTCAAAAAATGGCTAAAATTCCAGTTGAAATTTTTTCAAAGTCCCTTAAAAATTTTCCAATTTTTGTCCCAATTCTTCCCATTCCCATTGAAACTTTTCAAATCCCTCTCAAAATTGTTGAAATTCTCTTGAAGCTTTTAAAATTCTCTCTAGAATTTTCAAAATCCATGTCCACATGTTTACAATTTCACGTAAAAAAATGGCTAAAATTCCAGTTGAAATTTTTTCAAAGTCCCTTAAAAGTTTTCCAATTTTTGTCCCAATTCTTCCCATTCCCATTGAAACTTTTCAAATCCCTCTCCAAATTGTTGAAATTCTGTTGAAGCTTTTAAAATTCTCTCTAGAATTTTCAAAATCCATGGCCACATGTTTACAATTTCACATAAAAAAATGGCTAAAATTCCAGTTGAAATTTTTTCAAAGTCCCTTAAAAATTTTCCAATTTTTGTCCCAATTCTTCCCATTCCCATTGAAACTTTTCAAATCCCTCTCCAAATTGTTGAAATTCTCTTGAAGCTTTTAAAATTCTCTCTAGAATTTTCAAAATCCATGGCCACATGTTTACAATTTCACGTCAAAAAATGGCTAAAATTCCAGTTGAAATTTTTTGAAAGTCCCTTAAAAATTTTCCAATTTTTGTCCCAATTCTTCCCATTCCCATTGAAACTTTTCAAATCCCTCTCAAAATTGTTGAAATTCTGTTGAAGCTTTTAAAATTCTCTCTAGAATTTTCAAAATCCACTTCAACATGTTTACAATTTCACATAAAAAAATGGCTAAAATTCCAGTTGAAATTTTTTCAAAGTCCCTTAAAAATTTTCCAATTTTTGTCCCAATTCTTCCCATTCCCATTGAAACTTTGCAAATCCCTCTCAAAATTGTTGAAATTCTGTAGAAGCTTTTAAAATTCTCTCTAGAATTTTCAAAATCCATGTCCACATGTTTACAATTTCACGTCAAAAAATGGCTAAAATTCCAGTTGAAATTTTTTCAAAGTCCCTTCAAAATTTTCCAATTTTTGTCCCAATTCTTCCCATTCCCATTGAAACTTTTCAAATCCCTCTCAAAATTGTTGAAATTCTCTTGAAGCTTTTAAAATTCTCTCTAGAATTTTCAAAATCCATGGCCACATGTTTACAATTTCACGTCAAAAAATGGCTAAAATTCCAGTTGAAATTTTTTCAAAGTCCCTTAAAAATTTTCCAATTTTTGTCCCAATTCTTCCCATTCCCATTAAAACTTTTCAAATCCCTCTCAAAATTGTTGAAATTCTCTTGAAGCTTTTAAAATTCTCTCTAGAATTTTCAAAATCCATGTCCACATGTTTACAATTTCACGTCAAAAAATGGCTAAAATTCCAGTTGAAATTTTTTCAAAGTCCCTTAAAAGTTTTCCAATTTTTGTCCCAATTCTTCCCATTCCCATTGAAACTTTTCAAATCCCTCTCAAAATTGTTGAAATTCTGTTGAAGCTTTTAAAATTCTCTCTAGAATTTTCAAAATCCATGGCCACATGTTTACAATTTCACATAAAAAAATGGCTAAAATTCCAGTTGAAATTTTTTCAAAGTCCCTTAAAAATTTTCCAATTTTTGTCCCAATTCTTCCCATTCCCATTGAAACTTTTCAAATCCCTCTCAAAATTGTTGAAATTCTCTTGAAGCTTTTAAAATTCTCTCTAGAATTTTCAAAATCCATGGCCACATGTTTACAATTTCACATAAAAAAATGGCTAAAATTCCAGTTGAAATTTTTTCAAAGTCCCTTAAAAATTTTCCAATTTTTGTCCCAATTCTTCCCATTCCCATTGAAACTTTTCAAATCCCTCTCAAAATTGTAGAAATTCTGTTGAAGCTTTTAAAATTCTCTCTAGAATTTTCAAAATCCATGTCCACATGTTTACAATTTCACGTCAAAAAATGGCTAAAATTCCAGTTGAAATTTTTTCAAAGTCCCTTTAAAATTTTCCAATTTTTGTCCCAATTCTTCCCATTCCCATTGAAACTTTTCAAATCCCTCTCAAAATTGTTGAAATTCTCTTGAAGCTTTTAAAATTCTCTCTAGAATTTTCAAAATCCATGTCCACATGTTTACAATTTCACATAAAAAAATGGCTAAAATTCCAGTTGAAATTTTTTCAAAGTCCCTTAAAAGTTTTCCAATTTTTGTCCTAATTCTTCCCATTCCCATTGAAACTTTTCAAATCCCTCTCAAAATTGTTGAAATTCTCTTGAAGCTGTTAAAATTCTCTCTAGAATTTTCAAAATCCATGTCCACATGTTTACAATTTCACATCAAAAAATGGCTAAAATTCCAGTAGAAATTTTTTCAAAGTCCCTTAAAAATTTTCCAATTTTTGTCCCAATTCTTCCCATTCCCATTGAAACTTTTCAAATCCCTCTCAAAATTGTTGAAATTCTGTTGAAGCTTTTAAAATTCTCTCTAGAATTTTCAAAATCCATGTCCACATGTTTACAATTTCACATAAAAAAATGGCTAAAATTCCAGTTGAAATTTTTTCAAAGTCCCTTAAAAGTTTTCCAATTTTTGTCCCAATTCTTCCCATTCCCATTGAAACTTTTCAAATCCCTCTCAAAATTGTTGAAATTCTCTTGAAGCTTTTAAAATTCTCTCTAGAATTTTCAAAATCCATGGCCACATGTTTACAATTTCACGTCAAAAAATGGCTAAAATTCCAGTTGAAATTTTTTCAAAGTCCCTTAAAAATTTTCCAATTTTTGTCCCAATTCTTCCCATTCCCATTGAAACTTTTCAAATCCCTCTCAAAATTGTTGAAATTCTCTTGAAGCTTTTAAAATTCTCTCTAGAATTTTCAAATCCATGGCCACATGTTTACAATTTCACGTCAAAAAATGGCTAAAATTCCAGTTGAAATTTTTTCAAAGTCCCTTAAAAATTTTCCAATTTTTGTCCCAATTCTTCCCATTCCCATTGAAACTTTTCAAATCCCTCTCAAAATTGTTGAAATTCTCTTGAAGCTTTTAAAATTCTCTCTAGATTTTTCAAAATCCATGGCCACATGTTTACAATTTCACGTCAAAAAATGGCTAAAATTCCAGTTTAAATTTTTTCAAAGTCCCTTAAAAATTTTCCAATTTTTGTCCCAATTCTTCCCATTCCCATTGAAACTTTTCAAATCCCTCTCAAAATTGTTGAAATTCTGTTGAAGCTTTTAAAATTCTCTCTAGAATTTTCAAAATCCATGGCCACATGTTTACAATTTCACGTCAAAAAATGGCTAAAATTCCAGTTGAAATTTTTTCAAAGTCCCTTAAAAATTTTCCAATTTTTGTCCCAATTCTTCCCATTCCCATTAAAACTTTTCAAATCCCTCTCAAAATTGTTGAAATTCTCTTGAAGCTTTTAAAATTCTCTCTAGAATTTTCAAAATCCATGTCCACATGTTTACAATTTCACGTCAAAAAATGGCTAAAATTCCAGTTGAAATTTTTTCAAAGTCCCTTAAAAGTTTTCCAATTTTTGTCCCAATTCTTCCCATTCCCATTGAAACTTTTCAAATCCCTCTCAAAATTGTTGAAATTCTCTTGAAGCTTTTAAAATTCTCTCTAGAATTTTCAAAATCCATGGCCACATGTTTACAATTTCACGTCAAAAAATGGCTAAAATTCCAGTTGAAATTTTTTCAAAGTCCCTTAAAAATTTTCCAATTTTTGTCCCAATTCTTCCCATTCCCATTGAAACTTTTCAAATCCCTCTCAAAATTGTTGAAATTCTCTTGAAGCTTTTAAAATTCTCTCTAGAATTTTCAAAATCCATGGCCACATGTTTACAATTTCACGTCAAAAAATGGCTAAAATTCCAGTTGAAATTTTTTCAAAGTCCCTTAAAAGTTTTCCAATTTTTTTCCCAATTCTTCCCATTCCCATTGAAACTTTTCAAATCCCTCTCAAAATTGTTGAAATTCTGTTGAAGCTTTTAAAATTCTCTCTAGAATTTTCAAAATCCATGTCCACATGTTTACAATTTCACGTAAAAAAATTGCTAAAATTCCAGCTGAAATTTTTTCAAAGTCCCTTAAAAATTTTCCAATTTTTG
This sequence comes from Streptopelia decaocto, assembly GCF_964273445.1. Taxonomy (NCBI): domain Eukaryota; kingdom Metazoa; phylum Chordata; class Aves; order Columbiformes; family Columbidae; genus Streptopelia; species Streptopelia decaocto. The sequence continues at coordinate 13,195 of NW_028116475.1, read as the reverse complement.
TCCCAATTCTTCCCATTCCCATTGAAACTTTTCAAATCCCTCTCAAAATTGTTGAAATTCTCTTGAAGCTTTTAAAATTCTCTCTAGAATTTTCAAAATCCATGTCCACATGTTTACAATTTCACATAAAAAAATGGCTAAAATTCCAGTTGAAATTTTTTCAAAGTCCCTGAAAAATTTTCCAATTTTTGTCCCAATTCTTCCCATTCCCATTGAAACTTTTCAAATCCCTCTCAAAATTGTTGAAATTCTGTTGAAGCTTTTAAAATTCTCTCTAGAATTTTCAAAATCCATGGCCACATGTTTACAATTTCACGTCAAAAAATGGCTAAAATTCCAGTTGAAATTTTTTCAAAGTCCCTTAAAAATTTTCCAATTTTTGTCCCAATTCTTCCCATTCCCATTGAAACTTTTCAAATCCCTCTCAAAATTGTTGAAATTCTCTTGAAGCTTTTAAAATTCTCTCTAGAATTTTCAAAATCCATGGCCACATGTTTACAATTTCACGTCAAAAAATGGCTAAAATTCCAGCTGAAATTTTTTCAAAGTCCCTTAAAAATTTTCCAATTTTTGTCCCAATTCTTCCCATTCCCATTGAAACTTTTCAAATCCCTCTCAAAATTGTTGAAATTCTGTTGAAGCTTTTAAAATTCTCTCTAGAATTTTCAAAATCCATGTCCACACGTTTACAATTTCACGTCAAAAAATGGCTAAAATTCCAGTTGAAATTTTTTCAAAGTCCCTTAAAAATTTTCCAATTTTTGTCCCAATTCTTCCCATTCCCATTGAAACTTTTCAAATCCCTCTCAAAATTGTTGAAATTCTCTTGAAGCTTTTAAAATTCTCTCTAGAATTTTCAAAATCCATGGCCACATGTTTACAATTTCACGTCAAAAAATGGCTAAAATTCCAGTTGAAATTTTTTCAAAGTCCCTTAAAAATTTTCCAATTTTTGTCCCAATTCTTCCCATTCCCATTGAAACTTTTCAAATCCCTCTCAAAATTGTTGAAATTCTGTTGAAGCTTTTAAAATTCTCTCTAGAATTTTCAAAATCCATGTCCACATGTTTACAATTTCACGTCAAAAAATGGCTAAAATTCCAGTTGAAATTTTTTCAAAGTCCCTTAAAAGTTTTCCAATTTTTTTCCCAATTCTTCCCATTCCCATTGAAACTTTTCAAATCCCTCTCAAAATTGTTGAAATTCTGTTGAAGCTTTTAAAATTCTCTCTAGAATTTTCAAAATCCATGTCCACATGTTTACAATTTCACGTAAAAAAATTGCTAAAATTCCAGCTGAAATTTTTTCAAAGTCCCTTAAAAATTTTCCAATTTTTGTCCCAATTCTTCCCATTCCCATTGAAACTTTTCAAATCCCTCTCAAAATTGTTGAAATTCTCTTGAAGCTTTTAAAATTCTCTCTAGAATTTTCAAAATCCATGTCCACATGTTTACAATTTCACGTCAAAAAATGGCTAAAATTCCAGTTGAAATTTTTTCAAAGTCCTTAAAAATTTTCCAATTTTTGTCCCAATTCTTCCCATTCCCATTGAAACTTTTCAAATCCCTCTCAAAATTGTTGAAATTCTCTTGAAGCTTTTAAAATTCTCTCTAGAATTTTCAAAATCCATGGCCACATGTTTACAATTTCACGTCAAAAAATGGCTAAAATTCCAGTTGAAATTTTTTCAAAGTCCCTTAAAAATTTTCCAATTTTTGTCCCAATTCTTCCCATTCCCATTGAAACTTTTCAAATCCCTCTCAAAATTGTTGAAATTCTCTTGAAGCTTTTAAAATTCTCTCTAGATTTTTCAAAATCCATGGCCACATGTTTACAATTTCACGTCAAAAAATGGCTAAAATTCCAGTTGAAATTTTTTCAAAGTCCCTTCAAAATTTTCCAATTTTTGTCCCAATTCTTCCCATTCCCATTGAAACTTTTCAAATCCCTCTCAAAATTGTTGAAATTCTCTTGAAGCTTTTAAAATTCTCTCTAGAATTTTCAAAATCCATGGCCACATGTTTACAATTTCACGTCAAAAAATGGCTAAAATTCCAGTTGAAATTTTTTCAAAGTCCCTTAAAAATTTTCCAATTTTTGTCCCAATTCTTCCCATTCCCATTGAAACTTTTCAAATCCCTCTCAAAATTGTTGAAATTCTCTTGAAGCTTTTAAAATTCTCTCTAGAATTTTCAAAATCCATGGCCACATGTTTACAATTTCACGTCAAAAAATGGCTAAAATTCCAGTTGAAATTTTTTCAAAGTCCCTTAAAAATTTTCCAATTTTTGTCCCAATTCTTCCCATTCCCATTGAAACTTTTCAAATCCCTCTCAAAATTGTTGAAATTCTGTTGAAGCTTTTAAAATTCTCTCTAGAATTTTCAAAATCCATGTCCACATGTTTACAATTTCACGTCAAAAAATGGCTAAAATTCCAGTTTAAATTTTTTCAAAGTCCCTTAAAAATTTTCCAATTTTTGTCCCAATTCTTCCCATTCCCATTGAAACTTTTCAAATCCCTCTCAAAATTGTTGAAATTCTCTTGAAGCTTTTAAAATTCTCTCTAGAATTTTCAAAATCCATGGCCACATGTTTACAATTTCACGTCAAAAAATGGCTAAAATTCCAGTTGAAATTTTTTCCAAGTCCCTTTAAAATTTTCCAATTTTTGTCCCAATTCTTCCCATTCCCATTGAAACTTTTCAAAATCCTCTCAAAATTGTTGAAATTCTGTTGAAGCTTTTAAAATTCTCTCTAGAATTTTCAAAATCCATGTCCACATGTTTACAATTTCACGTCAAAAAATGGCTAAAATTCCAGTTGAAATTTTTTCAAAGTCCCTTAAAAATTTTCCAATTTTTGTCCCAATTCTTCCCATTCCCATTGAAACTTTTCAAATCCCTCTCAAAATTGTTGAAATTCTCTTGAAGCTTTTAAAATTCTCTCTAGAATTTTCAAAATCCATGGCCACATGTTTACAATTTCACATCAAAAAATGGCTAAAATTCCAGTTGAAATTTTTTCAAAGTCCCTTCAAAATTTTCCAATTTTTGTCCCAATTCTTCCCATTCCCATTGAAACTTTTCAAATCCCTCTCAAAATTGTTGAAATTCTGTTGAAGCTTTTAAAATTCTCTCTAGAATTTTCAAAATCCATGTCCACATGTTTACAATTTCACATCAAAAAATGGCTAAAATTCCAGTTGAAATTTTTTCAAAGTCCCTTAAAAATTTCCAATTTTTGTCCCAATTCTTCCCATTCCCATTGAAACTTTTCAAATCCCTCTCAAAATTGTTGAAATTCTGTTGAAGCTTTTAAAATTCTCTCTAGAATTTTCAAAATCCACTTCAACATGTTTACAATTTCACGTCAAAAAATTGCTAAAATTCCAGTTGAAATTCTTTCAAAGTCCCTTAAAAATTTTCCAATTTTTGTCCCAATTCTTCCCATTCCCATTGAAACTTTTCAAATCCCTCTCCAAATTGTTGAAATTCTCTTGAAGCTTTTAAAATTCTCTCTAGAATTTTCAAAATCCATGGCCACATGTTTACAATTTCACGTCAAAAAATGGCTAAAATTCCAGTTGAAATTTTTTCAAAGTCCCTTCAAAATTTTCCAATTTTTGTCCCAATTCTTCCCATTCCCATTGAAACTTTTCAAATCCCTCTCAAAATTGCTGAAATTCTCTTGAAGCTTTTAAAATTCTCTCTAGAATTTTCAAAATCCATGGCCACATGTTTACAATTTCACGTCAAAAAATGGCTAAAATTCCAGTTGAAATTTTTTCAAAGTCCCTTAAAAATTTTCCAATTTTTGTCCCAATTCTTCCCATTCCCATTGAAACTTTTCAAATCCCTCTCAAAATTGTTGAAATTCTCTTGAAGCTTTTAAAATTCTCTCTAGAATTTTCAAAATCCATGGCCACATGTTTACAATTTCACGTCAAAAAATGGCTAAAATTCCAGTTGAAATTTTTTCAAAGTCCCTTAAAAATTTTCCAATTTTTGTCCCAATTCTTCCCATTCCCATTGAAACTTTTCAAATCCCTCTCAAAATTGTTGAAATTCTCTTGAAGCTTTTAAAATTCTCTCTAGAATTTTCAAAATCCATGGCCACATGTTTACAATTTCACGTCAAAAAATGGCTAAAATTCCAGTTGAAATTTTTTCAAAGTCCCTTAAAAATTTTCCAATTTTTGTCCCAATTCTTCCCATTCCCATTGAAACTTTTCAAATCCCTCTCAAAATTGTTGAAATTCTCTTGAAGCTTTTAAAATTCTCTCTAGAATTTTCAAAATCCATGGCCACATGTTTACAATTTCACGTCAAAAAATGGCTAAAATTCCAGCTGAAATTTTTTCAAAGTCCCTTAAAAATTTTCCAATTTTTGTCCCAATTCTTCCCATTCCCATTGAAACTTTTCAAATCCCTCTCAAAATTGTTGAAATTCTGTTGAAGCTTTTAAAATTCTCTCTAGAATTTTCAAAATCCATGTCCACACGTTTACAATTTCACATCAAAAAATGGCTAAAATTCCAGTTGAAATTTTTTCAAAGTCCCTTAAAAATTTTCCAATTTTTGTCCCAATTCTTCCCATTCCCATTGAAACTTTTCAAATCCCTCTCAAAATTGTTGAAATTCTCTTGAAGCTTTTAAAATTCTCTCTAGAATTTTCAAAATCCATGTCCACATGTTTACAATTTCACGTCAAAAAATGGCTAAAATTCCAGTTGAAATTTTTTCAAAGTCCCTTAAAAATTTTCCAATTTTTGTCCCAATTCTTCCCATTCCCATTGAAACTTTTCAAATCCCTCTCAAAATTGTTGAAATTCTGTTGAAGCTTTTAAAATTCTCTCTAGAATTTTCAAAATCCATGGCCACATGTTTACAATTTCACGTCAAAAAATGGCTAAAATTCCAGTTGAAATTTTTTCAAAGTCCCTTAAAAGTTTTCCAATTTTTTTCCCAATTCTTCCCATTCCCATTGAAACTTTTCAAATCCCTCTCAAAATTGTTGAAATTCTGTTGAAGCTTTTAAAATTCTCTCTAGAATTTTCAAAATCCATGTCCACATGTTTACAATTTCACGTAAAAAAATTGCTAAAATTCCAGCTGAAATTTTTTCAAAGTCCCTTAAAAATTTTCCAATTTTTGTCCCAATTCTTCCCATTCCCATTGAAACTTTTCAAATCCCTCTCAAAATTGTTGAAATTCTCTTGAAGCTTTTAAAATTCTCTCTAGAATTTTCAAAATCCATGTCCACATGTTTACAATTTCACATCAAAAAATGGCTAAAATTCCAGTTGAAATTTTTTCAAAGTCCCTTAAAAATTTTCCAATTTTTGTCCCAATTCTTCCCATTCCCATTGAAACTTTTCAAATCCCTCTCAAAATTGTTGAAATTCTCTTGAAGCTTTTAAAATTCTCTCTAGAATTTTCAAAATCCATGTCCACATGTTTACAATTTCACGTCAAAAAATGGCTAAAATTCCAGTTGAAATTTTTTCAAAGTCCCTTAAAAATTTTCCAAATTTTGTCCCAATTCTTCCCATTCCCATTGAAACTTTTCAAATTCCTCTCAAAATTGTTGAAATTCTGTTGAAGCTTTTAAAATTCTCTCTAGAATTTTCAAAATCCATGTCCACATGTTTACAATTTCACGTCAAAAAATGGCTAAAATTCCAGTTGAAATGTTTTCAAAGTCCCTTAAAAATTTTCCAATTTTTGTCCCAATTCTTCCCATTCCCATTGAAACTTTTCAAATCCCTCTCAAAATTGTTGAAATTCTCTTGAAGCTTTTAAAATTCTCTCTAGAATTTTCAAAATCCATGGCCACATGTTTACAATTTCACATCAAAAAATGGCTAAAATTCCAGTTGAAATTTTTTCAAAGTCCCTTAAAAATTTTCCAATTTTTGTCCCAATTCTTCCCATTCCCATTGAAACTTTTCAAATCCCTCTCAAAATTGTTGAAATTCTCTTGAAGCTTTTAAAATTCTCTCTAGAATTTTCAAAATCCATGTCCACACGTTTACAATTTCACGTCAAAAAATGGCTAAAATTCCAGTTGAAATTTTTTCAAAGTCCCTTAAAAATTTTCCAATTTTTGTCCCAATTCTTCCCATTCCCATTGAAACTTTTCAAATCCCTCTCAAAATTGTTGAAATTCTGTTGAAGCTTTTAAAATTCTCTCTAGAATTTTCAAAATCCATGTCCACATGTTTACAATTTCACGTCAAAAAATGGCTAAAATTCCAGTTGAAATTTTTTCAAAGTCCCTTAAAAGTTTTCCAATTTTTTTCCCAATTCTTCCCATTCCCATTGAAACTTTTCAAATCCCTCTCAAAATTGTTGAAATTCTCTTGAAGCTTTTAAAATTCTCTCTAGAATTTTCAAAATCCATGTCCACATGTTTACAATTTCACGTAAAAAAATTGCTAAAATTCCAGCTGAAATTTTTTCAAAGTCCCTTAAAAATTTTCCAATTTTTGTCCCAATTCTTCCCGTTCCCATTGAAACTTTTCAAATCCCTCTCAAAATTGTTGAAATTCTCTTGAAGCTTTTAAAATTCTCTCTAGAATTTTCAAAATCCATGTCCACATGTTTACAATTTCACATAAAAAAATGGCTAAAATTCCAGTTGAAATTTTTTCAAAGTCCCTTAAAAATTTTCCAATTTTTGTCCCAATTCTTCCCATTCCCATTGAAACTTTTCAAATCCCTCTCAAAAATGTTGAAATTCTCTTGAAGCTTTTAAAATTCTCTCTAGAATTTTCAAAATCCATGTCCACATGTTTACAATTTCACGTCAAAAAATGGCTAAAATTCCAGTTGAAATTTTTTCAAAGTCCCTTAAAAATTTTCCAATTTTTGTCCCAATTCTTCCCATTCCCATTGAAACTTTTCAAATCCCTCTCAAAATTGTTGAAATTCTGTTGAAGCTTTTAAAATTCTCTCTAGAATTTTCAAAATCCATGGCCACATGTTTACAATTTCACGTCAAAAAATGGCTAAAATTCCAGTTGAAATTTTTTCAAAGTCCCTTAAAAATTTTCCAATTTTTGTCCCAATTCTTCCCATTCCCATTGAAACTTTTCAAATTCCTCTCAAAATTGTTGAAATTCTGTTGAAGCTTTTAAAATTCTCTCTAGAATTTTCAAAATCCATGTCCACATGTTTACAATTTCACGTCAAAAAATGGCTAAAATTCCAGTTGAAATTTTTTCAAAGTCCCTTCAAAATTTTCCAATTTTTGTCCCAATTCTTCCCATTCCCAATTGAAACTTTTCAAATCCCTCTCAAAATTGTTGAAATTCTCTTGAAGCTTTTAAAATTCTCTCTAGAATTTTCAAAATCCATGGCCACATGTTTACAATTTCACGTCAAAAAATGGCTAAAATTCCAGTTGAAATTTTTTCAAAGTCCCTTAAAAATTTTCCAATTTTTGTCCCAATTCTTCCCATTCCCATTGAAACTTTTCAAATCCCTCTCAAAATTGTTGAAATTCTCTTGAAGCTTTTAAAATTCTCTCTAGAATTTTCAAAATCCATGTCCACATGTTTACAATTTCACAGTAAAAAAATGGCTAAAATTCCAGTTGAAATTTTTTCAAAGTCCCTTAAAAATTTTCCAATTTTTGTCCCAATTCTTCCCATTCCCATTGAAACTTTCCAAATCCCTCTCAAAATTGTTGAAATTCTGTTGAAGCTTTTAAAATTCTCTCTAGAATTTTCAAAATCCATGTCCACATGTTTACAATTTCACGTCAAAAAATGGCTAAAATTCCAGTTGAAATTTTTTCAAAGTCCCTTAAAAATTTTCCAATTTTTGTCCCAATTCTTCCCATTCCCATTGAAACTTTTCAAAATCCTCTCAAAATTGTTGAAATTCTGTTGAAGCTTTTAAAATTCTCTCTAGAATTTTCAAAATCCATGTCCACATGTTTACAATTTCACGTCAAAAAATGGCTAAAATTCCAGTTGAAATTTTTTCAAAGTCCCTTTAAAATTTTCCAATTTTTGTCCCAATTCTTCCCATTCTCATTGAAACTTTTCAAATCCCTCTCAAAATTGTTGAAATTCTGTTGAAGCTTTTAAAATTCTCTCTAGAATTTTCAAAATCCATGTCCACATGTTTACAATTTCACATAAAAAAATGGCTAAAATTCCAGTTGAAATTTTTTCAAAGTCCCTTAAAAATTTTCCAATTTTTGTCCCAATTCTTCCCATTCCCATTGAAACTTTTCAAATCCCTCTCAAAATGGTTGAAATTCTGTTGAAGCTTTTAAAATTCTCTCTAGAATTTTCTAAATCCATGTCCACATGTTTACAATTTCACGTCAAAAAATTGCTAAAATTCCAGTTGAAATTTTTTCAAAGTCCCTTAAAAATTTTCCAATTTTTGTCCCAATTCTTCCCATTCCCATTGAAACTTTTCAAATCCCTCTCAAAATTGTTGAAATTCTCTTGAAGCTTTTAAAATTCTCTCTAGAATTTTCAAAATCCATGTCCACATGTTTACAATTTCACGTCAAAAAATGGCTAAAATTCCAGTTGAAATTTTTTCAAAGTCCCTTAAAAATTTTCCAATTTTTGTCCCAATTCTTCCCATTCCCATTGAAACTTTTCAAATCCCTCTCAAAATTGTTGAAATTCTGTTGAAGCTTTTAAAATTCTCTCTAGAATTTTCAAAATCCATGTCCACATGTTTACAATTTCACGTCAAAAAATGGCTAAAATTCCAGTTGAAATTTTTTCAAAGTCCCTTAAAAATTTTCCAATTTTTGTCCCAATTCTTCCCATTCCCATTGAAACTTTTCAAATCCCTCTCAAAATTGTTGAAATTCTCTTGAAGCTTTTAAAATTCTCTCTAGAATTTTCAAAATCCATGTCCACATATTTACAATTTCACATAAAAAAATGGCTAAAATTCCAGTTGAAATTTTTTCAAAGTCCCTTAAAAATTTTCCAATTTTTGTCCCAATTCTTCCCATTCCCATTGAAACTTTTCAAATCCCTCTCCAAATTGTTGAAATTCTGTTAAAGCTTTTAAAATTCTCTCTAGAATTTTCAAAATCCATGTCCACATATTTACAATTTCACGTTAAAAAATGGCTAAAATTCCAGTTGAAATTTTTTCAAAGTCCCTTAAAAATTTTCCAATTTTTGTCCCAATTCTTCCCATTCCCATTGAAACTTTTCAAATCCCTCTCAAAATTGTTGAAATTCTCTTGAAGCTTTTAAAATTCTCTCTAGAATTTTCAAAATCCATGTCCACATGTTTACAATTTCACATCAAAAAATGGCTAAAATTCCAGTTGAAATTTTTTCAAAGTCCCTTAAAAATTTTCCAATTTTTGTCCCAATTCTTCCCATTCCCATTGAAACTTTTCAAAATCCTCTCAAAATTGTTGAAATTCTGTTGAAGCTTTTAAAATTCTCTCTAGAATTTTCAAAATCCATGTCCACATGTTTACAATTTCACGTCAAAAAATGGCTAAAATTCCAGTTGAAATTTTTTCAAAGTCCCTTAAAAATTTTCCAATTTTTGTCCCAATTCTTCCCATTCCCATTGAAACTTTTCAAATCCCTCTCAAAATTGTTGAAATTCTCTCGAAGCTTTTAAAATTCTCTCTAGAATTTTCAAAATCCATGTCCACATGTTTACAATTTCACGTCAAAAAATGGCTAAAATTCCAGTTGAAATTTTTTCAAAGTCCCTTAAAAATTTTCCAATTTTTGTCCCAATTCTTCCCATTCCCATTGAAACTTTTCAAATCCCTCTCAAAAGTGTTGAAATTCTGTTGAAGCTTTTAAAATTCTCTCTAGAATTTTCAAAATCCATGTCCACATATTTACAATTTCACATAAAAAAATTGCTAAAATTCCAGTTGAAATTTTTTCAAAGTCCCTTAAAAGTTTTCCAATTTTTGTCCCAATTCTTCCCATTCCCATTGAAACTTTTCAAATCCCTCTCAAAATTGTTTAAATTCTCTTGAAGCTTTTAAAATTCTCTCTAGAATTTTCAAAATCCATGGCCACATGTTTACAATTTCACGTCAAAAAATGGCTAAAATTCCAGTTGAAATTTTTTCAAAGTCCCTTAAAAATTTTCCAATTTTTGTCCCAATTCTTCCCATTCCCATTGAAACTTTTCAAATCCCTCTCAAAATTGTTGAAATTCTCTTGAAGCTTTTAAAATTCTCTCTAGAATTTTCAAAATCCATGTCCACATGTTTACAATTTCACGTAAAAAAATGGCTAAAATTCCAGTTGAAATTTTTTCAAAGTCCCTTAAAAATTTTCCAATTTTTGTCCCAATTCTTCCCATTCCCATTGAAACTTTCCAAATCCCTCTCAAAATTGTTGAAATTCTGTTGAAGCTTTTAAAATTCTCTCTAGAATTTTCAAAATCCATGTCCACATGTTTACAATTTCACGTCAAAAAATGGCTAAAATTCCAGTTGAAATTTTTTCAAAGTCCCTTAAAAATTTTCCAATTTTTGTCCCAATTCTTCCCATTCCCATTGAAACTTTTCAAAATCCTCTCAAAATTGTTGAAATTCTGTTGAAGCTTTTAAAATTCTCTCTAGAATTTTCAAAATCCATGTCCACATGTTTACAATTTCACGTCAAAAAATGGCTAAAATTCCAGTTGAAATTTTTTCAAAGTCCCTTTAAAATTTTCCAATTTTTGTCCCAATTCTTCCCATTCTCATTGAAACTTTTCAAATCCCTCTCAAAATTGTTGAAATTCTGTTGAAGCTTTTAAAATTCTCTCTAGAATTTTCAAAATCCATGTCCACATGTTTACAATTTCACATAAAAAAATGGCTAAAATTCCAGTTGAAATTTTTTCAAAGTCCCTTAAAAATTTTCCAATTTTTGTCCCAATTCTTCCCATTCCCATTGAAACTTTTCAAATCCCTCTCAAAATGGTTGAAATTCTGTTGAAGCTTTTAAAATTCTCTCTAGAATTTTCAAAATCCATGTCCACATGTTTACAATTTCACGTCAAAAAATTGCTAAAATTCCAGTTGAAATTTTTTCAAAGTCCCTTAAAAATTTTCCAATTTTTGTCCCAATTCTTCCCATTCCCATTGAAACTTTTCAAATCCCTCTCAAAATTGTTGAAATTCTCTTGAAGCTTTTAAAATTCTCTCTAGAATTTTCAAAATCCATGTCCACATGTTTACAATTTCACGTCAAAAAATGGCTAAAATTCCAGTTGAAATTTTTTCAAAGTCCCTTAAAAATTTTCCAATTTTTGTCCCAATTCTTCCCATTCCCATTGAAACTTTTCAAATCCCTCTCAAAATTGTTGAAATTCTGTTGAAGCTTTTAAAATTCTCTCTAGAATTTTCAAAATCCATGTCCACATGTTTACAATTTCACGTCAAAAAATGGCTAAAATTCCAGTTGAAATTTTTTCAAAGTCCCTTAAAAATTTTCCAATTTTTGTCCCAATTCTTCCCATTCCCATTGAAACTTTTCAAATCCCTCTCAAAATTGTTGAAATTCTGTTGAAGCTTTTAAAATTCTCTCTAGAATTTTCAAAATCCATGTCCACATGTTTACAATTTCACGTAAAAAAATGGCTAAAATTCCAGTTGAAATTTTTTCAAAGTCCCTTAAAAGTTTTCCAATTTTTGTCCCAATTCTTCCCATTCCCATTGAAACTTTTCAAATCCCTCTCAAAATTGTTGAAATTCTGTTGAAGCTTTTAAAATTCTCTCTAGAATTTTCAAAATCCATGGCCACATGTTTACAATTTCACGTCAAAAAATGGCTAAAATTCCAGTTGAAATTTTTTCAAAGTCCCTTAAAAATTTTCCAATTTTTGTCCCAATTCTTCCCATTCCCATTGAAACTTTTCAAATCCCTCTCAAAATGGTTGAAATTCTGTTGAAGCTTTTAAAATTCTCTCTAGAATTTTCAAAATCCATGTCCACATGTTTACAATTTCACGTCAAAAAATTGCTAAAATTCCAGTTGAAATTTTTTCAAAGTCCCTTAAAAATTTTCCAATTTTTGTCCCAATTCTTCCCATTCCCATTGAAACTTTTCAAATCCCTCTCAAAATTGTTGAAATTCTCTTGAAGCTTTTAAAATTCTCTCTAGAATTTTCAAAATCCATGTCCACATGTTTACAATTTCACGTCAAAAAATGGCTAAAATTCCAGTTGAAATTTTTTCAAAGTCCCTTAAAAATTTTCCAATTTTTGTCCCAATTCTTCCCATTCCCATTGAAACTTTTCAAATCCCTCTCCAAATTGTTGAAATTCTGTTGAAGCTTTTAAAATTCTCTCTAGAATTTTCAAAATCCATGTCCACATGTTTACAATTTCACGTCAAAAAATGGCTAAAATTCCAGTTGAAATTTTTTCAAAGTCCCTTAAAAATTTTCCAATTTTTGTCCCAATTCTTCCCATTCCCATTGAAACTTTTCAAATCCCTCTCAAAATTGTTGAAATTCTCTCAAGCTTTTAAAATTCTCTCTAGAATTTTCAAAATCCATGTCCACATGTTTACAATTTCACGTCAAAAAATGGCTAAAATTCCAGTTGAAATTTTTTCAAAGTCCCTTAAAAATTTTCCAATTTTTGTCCCAATTCTTCCCATTCCCATTGAAACTTTTCAAATCCCTCTCAAAATTGTTGAAATTCTGTTGAAGCTTTTAAAATTCTCTCTAGAATTTTCAAAATCCATGTCCACATGTTTACAATTTCACGTCAAAAAATGGCTAAAATTCCAGTTGAAATTTTTTCAAAGTCCCTTAAAAATTTTCCAATTTTTGTCCCAATTCTTCCCATTCCCATTGAAACTTTTCAAATCCCTCTCAAAATTGTTGAAATTCTCTTGAAGCTTTTAAAATTCTCTCTAGAATTTTCAAAATCCATGTCCACATGTTTACAATTTCACGTCAAAAAATGGCTAAAATTCCAGTTGAAATTTTTTCAAAGTCCCTTAAAAATTTTCCAATTTTTGTCCCAATTCTTCCCATTCCCATTGAAACTTTTCAAATCCCTCTCAAAATTGTTGAAATTCTCTTGAAGCTTTTAAAATTCTCTCTAGAATTTTCAAAATCCATGTCCACATGTTTACAATTTCACGTCAAAAAATGGCTAAAATTCCAGTTGAAATTTTTTCAAAGTCCCTTAAAAATTTTCCAATTTTTGTCCCAATTCTTCCCATT
>NW_028116476.1:0-49042 GCF_964273445.1 Streptopelia decaocto | reverse complement strand
AATGGAAGAATTGGGACAAAAATTGGAAAATTTTTAAGGGACTTTGAAAAAATTTCAACTGGAATTTTAGCCATTTTTTGACGTGAAATTGTAAACATGTGGACATGGATTTTTAAAATTCTAGAGAGAATTTTAAAAGCTTCAAGAGAATTTCAACAATTTTGAGAGGGATTTGAAAAGTTTCAATGGGAATGGGAAGAATTGGGACAAAAATTGGAAAATTTTTAAGGGACTTTGAAAAAATTTCAACTGGAATTTTAGCCATTTTTTTACGTGAAATTGTAAACATGTGGACATGGATTTTGAAAATTCTAGAGAGAATTTTAAAAGCTTCAAGAGAATTTCAACAATTTTGAGAGGGATTTGAAAAGTTTCAATGGGAATGGGAAGAATTGGGACAAAAATTGGAAAATTTTTAAGGGACTTTGAAAAAATTTCAACTGGAATTTTAGCAATATTTTGACATGAAATTGTAAACATGTGGACATGGATTTTGAAAATTCTAGAGAGAATTTAAAAGCTTCAACAGAATTTCAACAATTTTGAGAGGGATTTGAAAAGTTTCAATGGGAATGGGAAGAACTAGGACAAAAATTGGAAAATTTTTAAGGGACTTTGAAAAAATTTCAACTGGAATTTTAGCAATTTTTTGACGTGAAATTGTAAACATGTGGACGTGGATTTTGAAAATTCTAGAAAGAATTTTAAAAGCTTCAAGAGAATTTCAACAATTTTGAGAGGGATTTGAAAAGTTTCAATGGGAATGGGAAGAATTGGGACAAAAATTGGAAAATTTTTAAGGGACTTTGAAAAAATTTCAACTGGAATTTTAGCCATTTTTTGACGTGAAATTGTAAACATGTGGACATGGATTTTGAAAATTCTAGAGAGAATTTTAAAAGCTTCAACAGAATTTCAACAATTTTGAGAGGGATTTGAAAAGTTTCAATGGGAATGGGAAGAATTGGGACAAAAATTGGAAAATTTTTAAGGGACTTTGAAAAAATTTCAACTGGAATTTTAGCCATTTTTTTATGTGAAATTGTAAACATGTGGACATGGATTTTGAAAATTCTAGAGAGAATTTTAAAAGCTTCAACAGAATTTCAACAATTTTGAGAGGGATTTGAAAAGTTTCAATGGGAATGGGAAGAATTGGGACAAAAATTGGAAAATTTTTAAGGGACTTTGAAAAAATTTCAACTGGAATTTTAGCCATTTTTGACGTGAAATTGTAAACATGTGGACATGGATTTTTAAAATTCTAGAGAGAATTTTAAAAGCTTCAAGAGAATTTCAACAATTTTGAGAGGGATTTGAAAAGTTTCAATGGGAATGGGAAGAATTGGGACAAAAATTGGAAAATTTTTAAGGGACTTTGAAAAAATTTCAACTGGAATTTTAGCCATTTTTTTACGTGAAATTGTAAACATGTGGACATGGATTTTGAAAATTCTAGAGAGAATTTTAAAAGCTTCAAGAGAATTTCAACAATTTTGAGAGGGATTTGAAAAGTTTCAATGGGAATGGGAAGAATTGGGACAAAAATTGGAAAATTTTTAAGGGACTTTGAAAAAATTTCAACTGGAATTTTAGCAATATTTTGACATGAAATTGTAAACATGTGGACATGGATTTTGAAAATTCTAGAGAGAATTTTAAAAGCTTCAAGAGAATTTCAACAATTTTGAGAGGGATTTGAAAAGTTTCAATGGGAATGGGAAGAATTGGGACAAAAATTGGAAAATTTTTAAGGGACTTTGAAAAAATTTCAACTGGAATTTTAGCCATTTTTTTATGTGAAATTGTAAACATGTGGACATGGATTTTGAAAATTCTAGACAGAATTTTAAAAGCTTCAACAGAATTTCAACAATTTTGAGAGGGATTTGAAAAGTTTCAATGGGAATGGGAAGAACTAGGACAAAAATTGGAAAATTTTTAAGGGACTTTGAAAAAATTTCAACTGGAATTTTAGCAATTTTTTGACGTGAAATTGTAAACATGTGGACGTGGATTTTGAAAATTCTAGAAAGAATTTTAAAAGCTTCAAGAGAATTTCAACAATTTTGAGAGGGATTTGAAAAGCTTCAGTGGGAATGGGAAGAATTGGGACAAAAATTGGAAAATTTTTAAGGGACTTTGAAAAAATTTCAACTGGAATTTTAGCCATTTTTTGACGTGAAATTGTAAACATGTGGACATGGATTTTGAAAATTCTAGAGAGAATTTTAAAAGCTTCAACAGAATTTCAACAATTTTGAGAGGGATTTGAAAAGTTTCAATGGGAATGGGAAGAATTGGGACAAAAATTGGAAAATTTTTAAGGGACTTTGAAAAAATTTCAACTGGAATTTTAGCCATTTTTTTACGTGAAATTGTAAACATGTGGACATGGATTTTGAAAATTCTAGAGAGAATTTTAAAAGCTTCAAGAGAATTTCAACAATTTTGAGAGGGATTTGAAAAGTTTCAATGGGAATGGGAAGAATTGGGACAAAAATTGGAAAATTTTTAAGGGACTTTGAAAAAATTTCAACTGGAATTTTAGCAATTTTTTTGACATGAAATTGTAAACATGTGGACATGGATTTTGAAAATTCTAGAGAGAATTTTAAAAGCTTCAAGAGAATTTCAACAATTTTGAGAGGGATTTGAAAAGTTTCAATGGGAATGGGAAGAATTGGGACAAAAATTGGAAAATTTTTAAGGGACTTTGAAAAAATTTCAACTGGAATTTTAGCCGTTTTTTGACGTGAAATTGTAAACATGTTGAAGTGGATTTTGAAAATTCTAGAGAGAATTTTAAAAGCTTCAACAGAATTTCAACAATTTTGAGAGGGATTTGAAAAGTTTCAATGGGAATGGGAAGAATTGGGACAAAAATTGGAAAATTTTTAAGGGACTTTGAAAAAATTTCAACTGGAATTTTAGCCATTTTTTGACGTGAAATTGTAAACATGTGGACATGGATTTTGAAAATTCTAGAGAGAATTTTAAAAGCTTCAAGAGAATTTCAACAATTTTGAGAGGGATTTGAAAAGTTTCAATGGGAATGGGAAGAATTGGGACAAAAATTGGAAAATTTTTAAGGGACTTTGAAAAAATTTCAACTGGAATTTTAGCCATTTTTTGACGTGAAATTGTAAACATGTGGACATGGATTTTGAAAATTCTAGACAGAATTTTAAAAGCTTCAACAGAATTTCAACAATTTTGAGAGGGATTTGAAAAGTTTCAATGGGAATGGGAAGAACTAGGACAAAAATTGGAAAATTTTTAAGGGACTTTGAAAAAATTTCAACTGGAATTTTAGCAATTTTTTGACGTGAAATTGTAAACATGTGGACGTGGATTTTGAAAATTCTAGAAAGAATTTTAAAAGCTTCAAGAGAATTTCAACAAGTTTGAGAGGGATTTGAAAAGCTTCAGTGGGAATGGGAAGAATTGGGACAAAAATTGGAAAATTTTTAAGGGACTTTGAAAAAATTTCAACTGGAATTTTAGCCATTTTTTGACGTGAAATTGTAAACATGTGGACATGGATTTTGAAAATTCTAGAGAGAATTTTAAAAGCTTCAACAGAATTTCAACAATTTTGAGAGGGATTTGAAAAGTTTCAATGGGAATGGGAAGAATTGGGACAAAAATTGGAAAATTTTTAAGGGACTTTGAAAAAATTTCAACTGGAATTTTAGCCATTTTTTGACGTGAAATTGTAAACATGTGGACATGGATTTTTAAAATTCTAGAGAGAATTTTAAAAGCTTCAAGAGAATTTCAACAATTTTGAGAGGGATTTGAAAAGTTTCAATGGGAATGGGAAGAATTGGGACAAAAATTGGAAAATTTTTAAGGGACTTTGAAAAAATTTCAACTGGAATTTTAGCAATTTTTGACATGAAATTGTAAACATGTGGACATGGATTTTGAAAATTCTAGAGAGAATTTTAAAAGCTTCAAGAGAATTTCAACAATTTTGAGAGGGATTTGAAAAGTTTCAATGGGAATGGGAAGAATTGGGACAAAAATTGGAAAATTTTTAAGGGACTTTGAAAAAATTTCAACTGGAATTTTAGCCGTTTTTTGACGTGAAATTGTAAACATGTTGAAGTGGATTTTGAAAATTCTAGAGAGAATTTTAAAAGCTTCAACAGAATTTCAACAATTTTGAGAGGGATTTGAAAAGTTTCAATGGGAATGGGAAGAATTGGGACAAAAATTGGAAAATTTTTAAGGGACTTTGAAAAAATTTCAACTGGAATTTTAGCCATTTTTTGACGTGAAATTGTAAACATGTGGACATGGATTTTGAAAATTCTAGAGAGAATTTTAAAAGCTTCAAGAGAATTTCAACAATTTTGAGAGGGATTTGAAAAGTTTCAATGGGAATGGAAGAATTGGGACAAAAATTGGAAAATTTTTAAGGGACTTTGAAAAATTTCAACTGGAATTTTAGCAATTTTTTGACATGAAATTGTAAACATGTGGACATGGATTTTGAAAATTCTAGAGAGAATTTTAAAAGCTTCAAGAGAATTTCAACAATTTTGAGAGGGATTTGAAAAGTTTCAATGGGAATGGGAAGAATTGGGACAAAAATTGGAAAATTTTTAAGGGACTTTGAAAAAATTTCAACTGGAATTTTAGCCATTTTTTGACGTGAAATTGTAAACATGTGGACATGGATTTTGAAAATTCTAGAGAGAATTTTAAAAGCTTCAACAGAATTTCAACAATTTTGAGAGGGATTTGAAAAGTTTCAATGGAATGGGAAGAATTGGGACAAAAATTGGAAAATTTTTAAGGGACTTTGAAAAAATTTCAACTGGAATTTTAGCCATTTTTTTATGTGAAATTGTAAACATGTGGACATGGATTTTGAAAATTCTAGAGAGAATTTTAAAAGCTTCAACAGAATTTCAACAATTTTGAGAGGGATTTGAAAAGTTTCAATGGGAATGGGAAGAATTGGGACAAAAATTGGAAAATTTTTAAGGGACTTTGAAAAAATTTCAACTGGAATTTTAGCAATTTTTTGACATGAAATTGTAAACATGTGGACATGGATTTTGAAAATTCTAGAGAGAATTTTAAAAGCTTCAAGAGAATTTCAACAATTTTGAGAGGGATTTGAAAAGTTTCAATGGGAATGGGAAGAATTGGGACAAAAATTGGAAAATTTTTAAGGGACTTTGAAAAAATTTCAACTGGAATTTTAGCCATTTTTTTATGTGAAATTGTAAACATGTGGACATGGATTTTGAAAATTCTAGAGAGAATTTTAAAAGCTTCAACAGAATTTCAACAATTTTGAGAGGGATTTGAAAAGTTTCAATGGGAATGGGAAGAATTGGGACAAAAATTGGAAAATTTTTAAGGGACTTTGAAAAAATTTCAACTGGAATTTTAGCAATTTTTTGACATGAAATTGTAAACATGTGGACATGGATTTTGAAAATTCTAGAGAGAATTTTAAAAGCTTCAAGAGAATTTCAACAATTTTGAGAGGGATTTGAAAAGTTTCAATGGGAATGGGAAGAATTGGGACAAAAATTGGAAAATTTTTAAGGGACTTTGAAAAAATTTCAACTGGAATTTTAGCCATTTTTTGACGTGAAATTGTAAACATGTGGACGTGGATTTTGAAAATTCTAGAAAGAATTTTAAAAGCTTCAAGAGAATTTCAACAATTTTGAGAGGGATTTGAAAAGCTTCAGTGGGAATGGGAAGAATTGGGACAAAAATTGGAAAATTTTTAAGGGACTTTGAAAAAATTTCAACTGGAATTTTAGCCATTTTTTGACGTGAAATTGTAAACATGTGGACATGGATTTTGAAAATTCTAGAGAGAATTTTAAAAGCTTCAAGAGAATTTCAACAATTTTGAGAGGGATTTGAAAAGTTTCAATGGGAATGGGAAGAATTGGGACAAAAATTGGAAAATTTTTAAGGGACTTTGAAAAAATTTCAACTGGAACTTTAGCAATTTTTTGACGTGAAATTGTAAACATGTGGACATGGATTTTGAAAATTCTAGAGAGAATTTTAAAAGCTTCAAGAGAATTTCAACAATTTTGAGAGGGATTTGAAAAGTTTCAATGGGAATGGGAAGAATTGGGACAAAAATTGGAAAATTTTTAAGGGACTTTGAAAAAATTTCAACTGGAATTTTAGCAATTTTGACGTGAAATTGTAAACATGTGGACATGGATTTTGAAAATTCTAGAGAGACTTTTAAAAGCTTCAAGAGAATTTCAACAATTTTGAGAGGGATTTGAAAAGTTTCAATGGGAATGGGAAGAATTGGGACAAAAATTGGAAAATTTTTAAGGGACTTTGAAAAAATTTCAACTGGAATTTTAGCAATTTTTTGACATGAAATTGTAAACATGTGGACATGGATTTTGAAAATTCTAGAGAGACTTTTAAAAGCTTCAAGAGAATTTCAACAATTTTGAGAGGGATTTGAAAAGTTTCAATGGGAATGGGAAGAATTGGGACAAAAATTGGAAAACTTTTAAGGGACTTTGAAAAAATTTCAACTGGAATTTTAGCCATTTTTTGACGTGAAATTGTAAACATGTTGAAGTGGATTTTGAAAATTCTAGAGAGAATTTTAAAAGCTTCAACAGAATTTCAACAATTTTGAGAGGGATTTGAAAAGTTTCAATGGGAATGGGAAGAATTGGGACAAAAATTGGAAAATTTTTAAGGGACTTTGAAAAAATTTCAACTGGAATTTTAGCAATTTTTTGACGTGAAATTGTAAACATGTGGACGTGGATTTTGAAAATTCTAGAAAGAATTTTAAAAGCTTCAAGAGAATTTCAACAATTTTGAGAGGGATTTGAAAAGCTTCAATGGGAATGGGAAGAATTGGGACAAAAATTGGAAAATTTTTAAGGGACTTTGAAAAAATTTCAACTGGAATTTTAGCCATTTTTTGACGTGAAATTGTAAACATGTGGACATGGATTTTGAAAATTCTAGAGAGAATTTTAAAAGCTTCAAGAGAATTTCTACAATTTTGAGAGGGATTTGAAAAGTTTCAATGGGAATGGGAAGAATTGGGACAAAAATTGGAAAATTTTTAAGGGACTTTGAAAAAATTTCAACTGGAATTTTAGCAATTTTGACGTGAAATTGTAAACATGTGGACATGGATTTTGAAAATTCTAGAGAGACTTTTAAAAGCTTCAAGAGAATTTCAACAATTTTGAGAGGGATTTGAAAAGTTTCAATGGGAATGGGAAGAATTGGGACAAAAATTGGAAAATTTTTAAGGGACTTTGAAAAAATTTCAACTGGAATTTTAGCAATTTTTTGACATGAAATTGTAAACATGTGGACATGGATTTTGAAAATTCTAGAGAGAATTTTTAAAGCTTCAACAGAATTTCAACAATTTTGAGAGGGATTTGAAAAGTTTCAAAGGGAATGGGAAGAATTGGGACAAAAATTGGAAAATTTTTAAGGGACTTTGAAAAAATTTCAACTGGAATTTTAGCCATTTTTTGACGTGAAATTGTAAACATGTTGAAGTGGATTTTGAAAATTCTAGAGAGAATTTTAAAAGCTTCAACAGAATTTCAACAATTTTGAGAGGGATTTGAAAAGTTTCAATGGGAATGGGAAGAATTGGGACAAAAATTGGAAAATTTTTAAGGGACTTTGAAAAAATTTCAACTGGAATTTTAGCCATTTTTTGACGTGAAATTGTAAACATGTGGCCATGGATTTTGAAAATTCTAGAGAGAATTTTAAAAGCTTCAAGAGAATTTCAACAATTTTGAGAGGGATTTGAAAAGTTTCAATGGGAATGGGAAGAATTGGGACAAAAATTGGAAAATTTTTAAGGGACTTTGAAAAAATTTCAACTGGAATTTTAGCCATTTTTTGACATGAAATTGTAAACATGTGGCCATGGATTTTGAAAATTCTAGAGAGAATTTTAAAAGCTTCAACAGAATTTCAACAATTTTGAGAGGGATTTGAAAAGTTTCAATGGGAATGGGAAGAATTGGGACAAAAATTGGAAAATTTTTAAGGGACTTTGAAAAAATTTCAACTGGAATTTTAGCCATTTTTTGACGTGAAATTGTAAACATGTGGACATGGATTTTGAAAATTCTAGAGAGAATTTTAAAAGCTTCAACAGAATTTCAACAATTTTGAGAGGGATTTGAAAAGTTTCAATGGGAATGGGAAGAATTGGGACAAAAATTGGAAAATTTTTAAGGGACTTTGAAAAAATTTCAACTGGAATTTTAGCCATTTTTTGACGTGAAATTGTAAACATGTGGACATGGATTTTGAAAATTCTAGAGAGAATTTTAAAAGCTTCAACAGAATTTCAACAATTTTGAGAGGGATTTGAAAAGTTTCAATGGGAATGGGAAGAATTGGGACAAAAATTGGAAAACTTTTAAGGGACTTTGAAAAAATTTCAACTGGAATTTTAGCAATTTTTTGACATGAAATTGTAAACATGTGGACATGGATTTTGAAAATTCTAGAGAGAATTTTAAAAGCTTCAAGAGAATTTCAACAATTTTGAGAGGGATTTGAAAAGTTTCAATGGGAATGGGAAGAATTGGGACAAAAATTGGAAAATTTTTAAGGGACTTTGAAAAAATTTCAACTGGAATTTTAGCCATTTTTTGACGTGAAATTGTAAACATGTGGCCAAGGATTTTGAAAATTCTAGAGAGAATTTTAAAAGCTTCAACAGAATTTCAACAATTTTGAGAGGGATTTGAAAAGTTTCAATGGGAATGGGAAGAATTGGGACAAAAATTGGAAAATTTTTAAGGGACTTTGAAAAAATTTCAACTGGAATTTTAGCAATTTTTTGACATGAAATTGTAAACATGTGGACATGGATTTTGAAAATTCTAGAGAGAAATTTAAAAGCTTCAAGAGAATTTCAACAATTTTGAGAGGGATTTGAAAAGTTTCAATGGGAATGGGAAGAATTGGGACAAAAATTGGAAAACTTTTAAGGGACTTTGAAAAATTTCAACTGGAATTTTAGCCATTTTTTGACGTGAAATTGTAAACATGTTGAAGTGGATTTTGAAAATTCTAGAGAGAATTTTAAAAGCTTCAACAGAATTTCAACAATTTTGAGAGGGATTTGAAAAGTTTCAATGGGAATGGGAAGAATTGGGACAAAAATTGGAAAATTTTTAAGGGACTTTGAAAAAATTTCAACTGGAATTTTAGCAATTTTTTGACGTGAAATTGTAAACATGTGGACGTGGATTTTGAAAATTCTAGAAAGAATTTTAAAAGCTTCAAGAGAATTTCAACAATTTTGAGAGGGATTTGAAAAGCTTCAATGGGAATGGGAAGAATTGGGACAAAAATTGGAAAATTTTTAAGGGACTTTGAAAAAATTTCAACTGGAATTTTAGCCATTTTTTGACGTGAAATTGTAAACATGTGGACATGGATTTTGAAAATTCTAGAGAGAATTTTAAAAGCTTCAAGAGAATTTCTACAATTTTGAGAGGGATTTGAAAAGTTTCAATGGGAATGGGAAGAATTGGGACAAAAATTGGAAAATTTTTAAGGGACTTTGAAAAAATTTCAACTGGCATTTTAGCAATTTTTTGACATGAAATTGTAAACATGTGGACATGGATTTTGAAAATTCTAGAGAGAATTTTAAAAGCTTCAAGAGAATTTCAACAATTTTGAGAGGGATTTGAAAAGTTTCAATGGGAATGGGAAGAATTGGGACAAAAATTGGAAAATTTTTAAGGGACTTTGAAAAAATTTCAACTGGAATTTTAGCCATTTTTTGACGTGAAATTGTAAACATGTGGACATGGATTTTGAAAATTCTAGAGAGAATTTTAAAAGCTTCAACAGAATTTCAACAATTTTGAGAGGGATTTGAAAAGTTTCAATGGGAATGGGAAGAATTGGGACAAAAATTGGAAAATTTTTAAGGGACTTTGAAAAAATTTCAACTGGAATTTTAGCAATTTTTTGACGTGAAATTGTAAACATGTGGACGTGGATTTTGAAAATTCTAGAAAGAATTTTAAAAGCTTCAAGAGAATTTCAACAATTTTGAGAGGGATTTGAAAAGCTTCAGTGGGAATGGGAAGAATTGGGACAAAAATTGGAAAATTTTTAAGGGACTTTGAAAAAATTTCAACTGGAATTTTAGCCATTTTTTGACGTGAAATTGTAAACATGTGGACATGGATTTTGAAAATTCTAGAGAGAATTTTAAAAGCTTCAAGAGAATTTCAACAATTTTGAGAGGGATTTGAAAAGTTTCAATGGGAATGGGAAGAATTGGGACAAAAATTGGAAAATTTTTAAGGGACTTTGAAAAAATTTCAACTGGAACTTTAGCAATTTTTTGACGTGAAATTGTAAACATGTGGACATGGATTTTGAAAATTCTAGAGAGAATTTTAAAAGCTTCAAGAGAATTTCAACAATTTTGAGAGGGATTTGAAAAGTTTCAATGGGAATGGGAAGAATTGGGACAAAAATTGGAAAATTTTTAAGGGACTTTGAAAAAATTTCAACTGGAATTTTAGCAATTTTGACGTGAAATTGTAAACATGTGGACATGGATTTTGAAAATTCTAGAGAGACTTTTAAAAGCTTCAAGAGAATTTCAACAATTTTGAGAGGGATTTGAAAAGTTTCAATGGGAATGGGAAGAATTGGGACAAAAATTGGAAAATTTTTAAGGGACTTTGAAAAAATTTCAACTGGAATTTTAGCAATTTTTTGACATGAAATTGTAAACATGTGGACATGGATTTTGAAAATTCTAGAGAGACTTTTAAAAGCTTCAAGAGAATTTCAACAATTTTGAGAGGGATTTGAAAAGTTTCAATGGGAATGGGAAGAATTGGGACAAAAATTGGAAAACTTTTAAGGGACTTTGAAAAAATTTCAACTGGAATTTTAGCCATTTTTTGACGTGAAATTGTAAACATGTTGAAGTGGATTTTGAAAATTCTAGAGAGAATTTTAAAAGCTTCAACAGAATTTCAACAATTTTGAGAGGGATTTGAAAAGTTTCAATGGGAATGGGAAGAATTGGGACAAAAATTGGAAAATTTTTAAGGGACTTTGAAAAAATTTCAACTGGAATTTTAGCAATTTTTTGACGTGAAATTGTAAACATGTGGACGTGGATTTTGAAAATTCTAGAAAGAATTTTAAAAGCTTCAAGAGAATTTCAACAATTTTGAGAGGGATTTGAAAAGCTTCAATGGGAATGGGAAGAATTGGGACAAAAATTGGAAAATTTTTAAGGGACTTTGAAAAAATTTCAACTGGAATTTTAGCCATTTTTTGACGTGAAATTGTAAACATGTGGACATGGATTTTGAAAATTCTAGAGAGAATTTTAAAAGCTTCAACAGAATTTCAACAATTTTGAGAGGGATTTGAAAAGTTTCAATGGGAATGGGAAGAATTGGGACAAAAATTGGAAAATTTTTAAGGGACTTTGAAAAAATTTCAACTGGAATTTTAGCAATTTTGACGTGAAATTGTAAACATGTGGACATGGATTTTGAAAATTCTAGAGAGACTTTTAAAAGCTTCAAGAGAATTTCAACAATTTTGAGAGGGATTTGAAAAGTTTCAATGGGAATGGGAAGAATTGGGACAAAAATTGGAAAATTTTTAAGGGACTTTGAAAAAATTTCAACTGGAATTTTAGCAATTTTTTGACATGAAATTGTAAACATGTGGACATGGATTTTGAAAATTCTAGAGAGAATTTTTAAAGCTTCAACAGAATTTCAACAATTTTGAGAGGGATTTGAAAAGTTTCAAAGGGAATGGGAAGAATTGGGACAAAAATTGGAAAATTTTTAAGGGACTTTGAAAAAATTTCAACTGGAATTTTAGCCATTTTTTGACGTGAAATTGTAAACATGTTGAAGTGGATTTTGAAAATTCTAGAGAGAATTTTAAAAGCTTCAACAGAATTTCAACAATTTTGAGAGGGATTTGAAAAGTTTCAATGGGAATGGGAAGAATTGGGACAAAAATTGGAAAATTTTTAAGGGACTTTGAAAAAATTTCAACTGGAATTTTAGCCATTTTTTGACGTGAAATTGTAAACATGTGGCCATGGATTTTGAAAATTCTAGAGAGAATTTTAAAAGCTTCAAGAGAATTTCAACAATTTTGAGAGGGATTTGAAAAGTTTCAATGGGAATGGGAAGAATTGGGACAAAAATTGGAAAATTTTTAAGGGACTTTGAAAAAATTTCAACTGGAATTTTAGCCATTTTTTGACATGAAATTGTAAACATGTGGCCATGGATTTTGAAAATTCTAGAGAGAATTTTAAAAGCTTCAAGAGAATTTCAACAATTTTGAGAGGGATTTGAAAAGTTTCAATGGGAATGGGAAGAATTGGGACAAAAATTGGAAAATTTTTAAGGGACTTTGAAAAAATTTCAACTGGAATTTTAGCCATTTTTTGACGTGAAATTGTAAACATGTGGACATGGATTTTGAAAATTCTAGAGAGAATTTTAAAAGCTTCAACAGAATTTCAACAATTTTGAGAGGGATTTGAAAAGTTTCAATGGGAATGGGAAGAATTGGGACAAAAATTGGAAAATTTTTAAGGGACTTTGAAAAAATTTCAACTGGAATTTTAGCCATTTTTTGACGTGAAATTGTAAACATGTGGACATGGATTTTGAAAATTCTAGAGAGAATTTTAAAAGCTTCAACAGAATTTCAACAATTTTGAGAGGGATTTGAAAAGTTTCAATGGGAATGGGAAGAATTGGGACAAAAATTGGAAAACTTTTAAGGGACTTTGAAAAAATTTCAACTGGAATTTTAGCAATTTTTTGACATGAAATTGTAAACATGTGGACATGGATTTTGAAAATTCTAGAGAGAATTTTAAAAGCTTCAAGAGAATTTCAACAATTTTGAGAGGGATTTGAAAAGTTTCAATGGGAATGGGAAGAATTGGGACAAAAATTGGAAAATTTTTAAGGGACTTTGAAAAAATTTCAACTGGAATTTTAGCCATTTTTTGACGTGAAATTGTAAACATGTGGCCAAGGATTTTGAAAATTCTAGAGAGAATTTTAAAAGCTTCAACAGAATTTCAACAATTTTGAGAGGGATTTGAAAAGTTTCAATGGGAATGGGAAGAATTGGGACAAAAATTGGAAAATTTTTAAGGGACTTTGAAAAAATTTCAACTGGAATTTTAGCAATTTTTTGACATGAAATTGTAAACATGTGGACATGGATTTTGAAAATTCTAGAGAGAAATTTAAAAGCTTTAAGAGAATTTCAACAATTTTGAGAGGGATTTGAAAAGTTTCAATGGGAATGGGAAGAATTGGGACAAAAATTGGAAAACTTTTAAGGGACTTTGAAAAAATTTCAACTGGAATTTTAGCCATTTTTTGACGTGAAATTGTAAACATGTTGAAGTGGATTTTGAAAATTCTAGAGAGAATTTTAAAAGCTTCAACAGAATTTCAACAATTTTGAGAGGGATTTGAAAAGTTTCAATGGGAATGGGAAGAATTGGGACAAAAATTGGAAAATTTTTAAGGGACTTTGAAAAAATTTCAACTGGAATTTTAGCAATTTTTTGACGTGAAATTGTAAACATGTGGACGTGGATTTTGAAAATTCTAGAAAGAATTTTAAAAGCTTCAAGAGAATTTCAACAATTTTGAGAGGGATTTGAAAAGCTTCAATGGGAATGGGAAGAATTGGGACAAAAATTGGAAAATTTTTAAGGGACTTTGAAAAAATTTCAACTGGAATTTTAGCCATTTTTTGACGTGAAATTGTAAACATGTGGACATGGATTTTGAAAATTCTAGAGAGAATTTTAAAAGCTTCAAGAGAATTTCTACAATTTTGAGAGGGATTTGAAAAGTTTCAATGGGAATGGGAAGAATTGGGACAAAAATTGGAAAATTTTTAAGGGACTTTGAAAAAATTTCAACTGGAATTTTAGCAATTTTGACGTGAAATTATAAACATGTGGACATGGATTTTGAAAATTCTAGAGAGACTTTTAAAAGCTTCAAGAGAATTTCAACAATTTTGAGAGGGATTTGAAAAGTTTCAATGGGAATGGGAAGAATTGGGACAAAAATTGGAAAATTTTTAAGGGACTTTGAAAAAATTTCAACTGGAATTTTAGCCATTTTTTGACATGAAATTGTAAACATGTGGCCATGGATTTTGAAAATTCTAGAGAGAATTTTAAAAGCTTCAACAGAATTTCAACAATTTTGAGAGGGATTTGAAAAGTTTCAATGGGAATGGGAAGAATTGGGACAAAAATTTGAAAATTTTTAAGGGACTTTGAAAAAATTTCAACTGGAATTTTAGCCATTTTTTGACGTGAAATTGTAAACATGTGGACATGGATTTTGAAAATTCTAGAGAGAATTTTAAAAGCTTCAACAGAATTTCAACAATTTTGAGAGGGATTTGAAAAGTTTCAATGGGAATGGGAAGAATTGGGACAAAAATTGGAAAATTTTTAAGGGACTTTGAAAAAATTTCAACTGGAATTTTAGCCATTTTTTGACGTGAAATTGTAAACATGTGGACATGGATTTTGAAAATTCTAGAGAGAATTTTAAAAGCTTCAAGAGAATTTCAACAATTTTGAGAGGGATTTGAAAAGTTTCAATGGGAATGGGAAGAACTGGGACAAAAATTGGAAAACTTTTAAGGGACTTTGAAAAAATTTCAACTGGAATTTTAGCAATTTTTTGACATGAAATTGTAAACATGTGGACATGGATTTTGAAAATTCTAGAGAGAATTTTAAAAGCTTCAAGAGAATTTCAACAATTTTGAGAGGGATTTGAAAAGTTTCAATGGGAATGGGAAGAATTGGGACAAAAATTGGAAAATTTTTCAGGGACTTTGAAAAAATTTCAACTGGAATTTTAGCCATTTTTTGACGTGAAATTGTAAACATGTGGCCAAGGATTTTGAAAATTCTAGAGAGAATTTTAAAAGCTTCAACAGAATTTCAACAATTTTGAGAGGGATTTGAAAAGTTTCAATGGGAATGGGAAGAATTGGGACAAAAATTGGAAAATTTTTAAGGGACTTTGAAAAAATTTCAACTGGAATTTTAGCAATTTTTTGACATGAAATTGTAAACATGTGGACATGGATTTTGAAAATTCTAGAGAGAAATTTAAAAGCTTCAAGAGAATTTCAACAATTTTGAGAGGGATTTGAAAAGTTTCAATGGGAATGGGAAGAATTGGGACAAAAATTAGAAAATTTTTAAGGGACTTTGAAAAAATTTCAACTGGAATTTTAGCAATTTTTTGACGTGAAATTGTAAATATGTTGAAGTGGATTTTGAAAATTCTAGAGAGAATTTTAAAAGCTTCAACAGAATTTCAACAATTTTGAGAGGGATTTGAAAAGTTTCAATGGGAATGGGAAGAATTGGGACAAAAATTGGAAAATTTTTAAGGGACTTTGAAAAAATTTCAACTGGAATTTTAGCAATTTTGACGTGAAATTGTAAACATGTGGACATGGATTTTGAAAATTCTAGAGAGACTTTTAAAAGCTTCAAGAGAATTTCAACAATTTTGAGAGGGATTTGAAAAGTTTCAATGGGAATGGGAAGAATTGGGACAAAAATTGGAAAATTTTTAAGGGACTTTGAAAAAATTTCAACTGGAATTTTAGCCATTTTTTGACATGAAATTGTAAACATGTGGACATGGATTTTGAAAATTCTAGAGAGAATTTTAAAAGCTTCAAGAGAATTTCAACAATTTTGAGAGGGATTTGAAAAGTTTCAATGGGAATGGGAAGAATTGGGACAAAAATTAGAAAATTTTTAAGGGACTTTGAAAAAATTTCAACTGGAATTTTAGCAATTTTTTTATGTGAAATTGTAAACATGTGGACATGGATTTTGAAAATTCTAGAGAGAATTTTAAAAGCTTCAAGAGAATTTCAACAATTTTGAGAGGGATTTGAAAAGTTTCAATGGGAATGGGAAGAATTGGGACAAAAATTGGAAAATTTTTAAGGGACTTTGAAAAAATTTCAACTGGAATTTTAGCAATTTTTTGACGTGAAATTGTAAACATGTTGAAGTGGATTTTGAAAATTCTAGAGAGAATTTTAAAAGCTTCAACAGAATTTCAACAATTTTGAGAGGGATTTGAAAAGTTTCAATGGGAATGGGAAGAATTGGGACAAAAATTGGAAAATTTTTAAGGGACTTTGAAAAAATTTCAACTGGAATTTTAGCCATTTTTTGACGTGAAATTGTAAACATGTTGAAGTGGATTTTGAAAATTCTAGAGAGAATTTTAAAAGCTTCAAGAGAATTTCAACAATTTTGAGAGGGATTTGAAAAGTTTCAATGGGAATGGGAAGAATTGGGACAAAAATTGGAAAATTTTTAAGGGACTTTGAAAAAATTTCAACTGGAATTTTAGCCATTTTTTGACGTGAAATTGTAAACATGTGGCCATGGATTTTGAAAATTCTAGAGAGAATTTTAAAAGCTTCAAGAGAATTTCAACAATTTTGAGAGGGATTTGAAAAGTTTCAATGGGAATGGGAAGAATTGGGACAAAAATTGGAAAATTTTTAAGGGACTTTGAAAAAATTTCAACTGGAATTTTAGCCATTTTTTGACATGAAATTGTAAACATGTGGCCATGGATTTTGAAAATTCTAGAGAGAATTTTAAAAGCTTCAACAGAATTTCAACAATTTTGAGAGGGATTTGAAAAGTTTCAATGGGAATGGGAAGAATTGGGACAAAAATTGGAAAATTTTTAAGGGACTTTGAAAAAATTTCAACTGGAATTTTAGCCATTTTTTGACGTGAAATTGTAAACATGTGGACATGGATTTTGAAAATTCTAGAGAGAATTTTAAAAGCTTCAAGAGAATTTCAACAATTTTGAGAGGGATTTGAAAAGTTTCAATGGGAATGGGAAGAATTGGGACAAAAATTGGAAAATTTTTAAGGGACTTTGAAAAAATTTCAACTGGAATTTTAGCCATTTTGACGTGAAATTGTAAACATGTGGACATGGATTTTGAAAATTCTAGAGAGAATTTTAAAAGCTTCAAGAGAATTTCAACAATTTTGAGAGGGATTTGAAAAGTTTCAATGGGAATGGGAAGAATTGGGACAAAAATTGGAAAATTTTTAAGGGACTTTGAAAAAATTTCAACTGGAATTTTAGCCATTTTTTGACGTGAAATTGTAAACATGTTAAAGTGGATTTTGAAAATTCTAGAGAGAATTTTAAAAGCTTCAAGAGAATTTCAACAATTTTGAGAGGGATTTGAAAAGTTTCAATGGGAATGGGAAGAATTGGGACAAAAATTGGAAAATTTTTAAGGGACTTTGAAAAAATTTCAACTGGAATTTTAGCCATTTTTTGACATGAAATTGTAAACATGTGGACATGGATTTTGAAAATTCTAGAGAGAATTTTAAAAGCTTCAAGAGAATTTCAACAATTTTGAGAGGGATTTGAAAAGTTTCAATGGGAATGGGAAGAATTGGGACAAAAATTAGAAAATTTTTAAGGGACTTTGAAAAAATTTCAACTGGAATTTTAGCAATTTTTTGACGTGAAATTGTAAACATGTTGAAGTGGATTTTGAAAATTCTAGAGAGAATTTTAAAAGCTTCAAGAGAATTTCAACAATTTTGAGAGGGATTTGAAAAGTTTCAATGGGAATGGGAAGAATTAGGACAAAAATTGGAAAATTTTTAAGGGACTTTGAAAAAATTTCAACTGGAACTTTAGCAATTTTGACATGAAATTGTAAACATGTGGACATGGATTTTGAAAATTCTAGAGAGACTTTTAAAAGCTTCAAGAGAATTTCAACAATTTTGAGAGGGATTTGAAAAGTTTCAATGGGAATGGGAAGAATTGGGACAAAAATTGGAAAATTTGAAAATTTTTAAGGGACTTTGAAAAAATTTCAACTGGAATTTTAGCAATTTTTTGACATGAAATTGTAAACATGTGGACATGGATTTTGAAAATTCTAGAGAGAATTTTTAAAGCTTCAACAGAATTTCAACAATTTTGAGAGGGATTTGAAAAGTTTCAATGGGAATGGGAAGAATTGGGACAAAAATTGGAAAATTTTTAAGGGACTTTGAAAAAATTTCAACTGGAATTTTAGCCATTTTTTGACGTGAAATTGTAAACATGTGGCCAAGGATTTTAAAAATTCTAGAGAGAATTTTAAAAGCTTCAACAGAATTTCAACAATTTTGAGAGGGATTTGAAAAGTTTCAATGGGAATGGGAAGAATTGGGACAAAAATTGGAAAATTTTTAAGGGACTTTGAAAAAATTTCAACTGGAATTTTAGCCATTTTTTGACGTGAAATTGTAAACATGTGGCCATGGATTTTGAAAATTCTAGAGAGAATTTTAAAAGCTTCAAGAGAATTTCAACAATTTTGAGAGGGATTTGAAAAGTTTCAATGGGAATGGGAAGAATTGGGACAAAAATTGGAAAATTTTTAAGGGACTTTGAAAAAATTTCAACTGGAATTTTAGCAATTTTTTGACATGAAATTGTAAACATGTGGCCATGGATTTTGAAAATTCTAGAGAGAATTTTAAAAGCTTCAAGAGAATTTCAACAATTTTGAGAGGGATTTGAAAAGTTTCAATGGGAATGGGAAGAATTGGGACAAAAATTGGAAAATTTTTAAGGGACTTTGAAAAAATTTCAACTGGCATTTTAGCAATTTTTTGACATGAAATTGTAAACATGTGGACATGGATTTTGAAAATTCTAGAGAGAATTTTAAAAGCTTCAAGAGAATTTCAACAATTTTGAGAGGGATTTGAAAAGTTTCAATGGGAATGGGAAGAATTGGGACAAAAATTGGAAAATTTTTAAGGGACTTTGAAAAAATTTCAACTGGAATTTTAGCCATTTTGACGTGAAATTCTAAACATGTGGACATGGATTTTGAAAATTCTAGAGAGACTTTTAATAGCTTCAAGAGAATTTCAACAATTTTGAGAGGGATTTGAAAAGTTTCAATGGGAATGGGAAGAATTGGGACAAAAATTGGAAAATTTTTAAGGGACTTTGAAAAAAT
The DNA here is from genome assembly GCF_964273445.1 of Streptopelia decaocto. Classification (NCBI taxonomy): domain Eukaryota; kingdom Metazoa; phylum Chordata; class Aves; order Columbiformes; family Columbidae; genus Streptopelia; species Streptopelia decaocto. The sequence continues at coordinate 29,905 of NW_028116476.1, read as the reverse complement.
TTCAACTGGAATTTTAGCAATTTTTTGACATGAAATTGTAAACATGTGGACATGGATTTTGAAAATTCTAGAGAGAATTTTTAAAGCTTCAACAGAATTTCAACAATTTTGAGAGGATTTGAAAAGTTTCAATGGGAATGGGAAGAATTGGGACAAAAATTGGAAAATTTTTAAGGGACTTTGAAAAAATTTCAACTGGAATTTTAGCCATTTTTTGACGTGAAATTGTAAACATGTTGAAGTGGATTTTGAAAATTCTAGAGAGAATTTTAAAAGCTTCAACAGAATTTCAACAATTTTGAGAGGGATTTGAAAAGTTTCAATGGGAATGGGAAGAATTGGGACAAAAATTGGAAAATTTTTAAGGGACTTTGAAAAAATTTCAACTGGAATTTTAGCAATTTTTTGACATGAAGTTGTAAACATGTGGACATGGATTTTGAAAATTCTAGAGAGAATTTTTAAAGCTTCAACAGAATTTCAACAATTTTGAGAGGGATTTGAAAAGTTTCAATGGGAATGGGAAGAATTGGGACAAAATTGGAAAATTTTTAAGGGACTTTGAAAAAATTTCAACTGGAATTTTAGCCATTTTTTTACGTTAAATTGTAAACATGTGGCCATGGATTTTGAAAATTCTAGAGAGAATTTTAAAAGCTTCAAGAGAATTTCAACAATTTTGAGAGGGATTTGAAAAGTTTCAATGGGAATGGGAAGAATTGGGACAAAAATTGGAAAATTTTTAAGGGACTTTGAAAAAATTTCAACTGGAATTTTAGCCATTTTTTGACATGAAATTGTAAACATGTGGCCATGGATTTTGAAAATTCTAGAGAGAATTTTAAAAGCTTCAAGAGAATTTCAACAATTTGAGAGGGATTTGAAAAGTTTCAATGGGAATGGGAAGAATTGGGACAAAAATTGGAAATTTTTCAGGGACTTTGAAAAAATTTCAACTGGAATTTTAGCCATTTTTTGACGTGAAAATTGTAAACATGTGGACATGGATTTTGAAAATTCTAGAGAGAATTTTAAAAGCTTCAACAGAATTTCAACAATTTTGAGAGGGATTTGAAAAGTTTCAATGGGAATGGGAAGAATTGGGACAAAAATTGGAAAATTTTAAGGGACTTTGAAAAAATTTCAACTGGAATTTTAGCAATTTTTGACATGAAATTGTAAACATGTGGACATGGATTTTGAAAATTCTAGAGAGATTTTAAAAGCTTCAAGAGAATTTCAACAATTTTGAGAGGGATTTGAAAAGTTTCAATGGGAATGGGAAGAATTGGGACAAAAATTGGAAAATTTTTAAGGACTTTGAAAAAATTTCAACTGGAATTTTAGCCATTTTTTGACGTGAAATTGTAAACATGTTGAAGTGGATTTTGAAAATTCTAGAGAGAATTTTAAAAGCTTCAAGAGAATTTCAACAATTTTGAGAGGGATTTGAAAAGTTTCAATGGGGAATGGGAAGAATTGGGACAAAAATTGGAAAATTTTTAAGGGACTTTGAAAAAATTTCAACTGGAATTTTAGCAATTTTTTGACATGAAATTGTAAACATGTGGACATGGATTTTGAAAATTCTAGAGAGAATTTTAAAAGCTTCAAGAGAATTTCAACAATTTTGAGAGGGATTTGAAAAGTTTCAATGGGAATGGGAAGAATTGGGACAAAAATTAGAAAATTTTTAAGGGACTTTGAAAAAATTTCAACTGGAATTTTAGCAATTTTTTGACGTGAAATTGTAAACATGTTGAAGTGGATTTTGAAAATTCTAGAGAGAATTTTAAAAGCTTCAAGAGAATTTCAACAATTTTGAGAGGGATTGAAAAGTTTCAATGGGAATGGGAAGAATTGGGACAAAAATTGGAAAATTTTTAAGGGACTTTTGAAAAAATTTCAACTGGAATTTTAGCCATTTTTTGACGTGAAAATTGTAAACATGTGGCCATGGATTTTGAAAATTCTAGAGAGAATTTTAAAAGCTTCAAGAGAATTTCAACAATTTTGAGAGGGATTTGAAAAGTTCAATGGGAATGGGAAGAATTGGACAAAAATTGGAAAATTTTTAAGGGACTTTGAAAAAATTTCAACTGGAACTTTAGCAATTTTTTGACGTGAAATTGTAAACATGTGGACATGGATTTTGAAAATTCTAGAGAGAATTTTAAAAGCTTCAAGAGAATTTCAACAATTTTGAGAGGGATTTGAAAAGTTTCAATGGGAATGGGAAGAATTGGGACAAAAATTGGAAAATTTTTAAGGGACTTTGAAAAAATTTCAACTGGAATTTTAGCAATTTTGACGTGAAATTGTAAACATGTGGACATGGATTTTGAAAATTCTAGAGAGACTTTTAAAAGCTTCAAGAGAATTTCTACAATTTGAGAGGGATTTGAAAAGTTTCAATGGGAATGGGAAGAATTGGGACAAAAATTGGAAAATTTTTAAGGGACTTTGAAAAAATTTCAACTGGAATTTTAGCCATTTTTTGACATGAAATTGTAAACATGTGGACATGGATTTTGAAAATTCTAGAGAGAATTTTAAAAGCTTCAACAGAATTTCAACAATTTTGAGAGGGATTTGAAAAGTTTCAATGGGAATGGGAAGAATTGGGACAAAATTAGAAAATTTTTAAGGGACTTTGAAAAAATTTCAACTGGAATTTTAGCAATTTTTTGACGTGAAATTGTAAACATGTGGCCATGGATTTTGAAAATTCTAGAGAGAATTTTAAAAGCTTCAAGAGAATTTCAACAATTTTGAGAGGGATTTGAAAAGTTTCAATGGGAATGGGAAGAATTGGGACAAAAATTGGAAAATTTTTAAGGGACTTTGAAAAAATTTCAACTGGAATTTTGGCCATTTTTTGACGTGAACTTGTAAACATGTGGCCATGGATTTTGAAAATTCTAGAGAGAATTTTAAAAGCTTCAAGAGAATTTCAACAATTTTGAGAGGGATTTGAAAAGTTTCAATGGGAATGGGAAGAATTGGGACAAAAATTGGAAAATTTTTAAGGGACTTGGAAAAAATTTCAACTGGAATTTTAGCCATTTTGACGTGAAATTGTAAACATGTGGACATGGATTTTGAAAATTCTAGAGAGACTTTTAAAAGCTTCAAGAGAATTTCAACAATTTTGAGAGGGATTTGAAAAGTTTCAATGGGAATGGGAAGAATTGGGACAAAAATTGGAAAATTTTTAAGGGACTTTGAAAAAATTTCAACTGGAATTTTAGCAATTTTTTGACATGAAATTGTAAACATGTGGACATGGATTTTGAAAATTCTAGAGAGAATTTTAAAAGCTTCAAGAGAATTTCAACAATTTTGAGAGGGATTTGAAAAGTTTCAATGGGAATGGGAAGAATTGGGACAAAAATTGGAAAATTTTTAAGGGACTTTGAAAAGATTTCAACTGGAATTTTAGCCATTTTTTGACGTGAAATTGTAAACATGTTGAAGTGGATTTTGAAAATTCTAGAGAGAATTTTAAAAGCTTCAACAGAATTTCAACAATTTTGAGAGGGATTTGAAAAGTTTCAATGGGAATGGGAAGAATTGGGACAAAAATTGGAAAATTTTTAAGGGACTTTGAAAAAATTTCAACTGGAATTTTAGCCATTTTTTGATGTGAAATTGTAAACATGTTGAAGTGGATTTTGAAAATTCTAGAGAGAATTTTAAAAGCTTCAAGAGAATTTCAACAATTTTGAGAGGGATTTGAAAAGTTTCAATGGGAATGGGAAGAATTGGGACAAAAATTGGAAAATTTTTAAGGGACTTTGAAAAAATTTCAACTGGAATTTTAACAATTTTTTGACATGAAGTTGTAAACATGTGGACATGGATTTTGAAAATTCTAGAGAGAATTTTTAAAGCTTCAAGAGAATTTCAACAATTTTGAGAGGGATTTGAAAAGTTTCAATGGGAATGGGAAGAATTGGGACAAAAATTGGAAAATTTTTAAGGGACTTTGAAAAAATTTCAACTGGAATTTTAGCCATTTTTTTACGTTAAATTGTAAACATGTGGCCATGGATTTTGAAAATTCTAGAGAGAATTTTAAAAGCTTCAAGAGAATTTCAACAATTTTGAGAGGGATTTGAAAAGTTTCAATGGGAATGGGAAGAATTGGGACAAAAATTGGAAAATTTTTAAGGGACTTTGAAAAAATTTCAACTGGAATTTTAGCCATTTTTTGACATGAAATTGTAAACATGTGGCCATGGATTTTGAAAATTCTAGAGAGAATTTTAAAAGCTTCAAGAGAATTTCAACAATTTTGAGAGGGATTTGAAAAGTTTCAATGGGAATGGGAAGAATTGGGACAAAAATTTGAAAATTTTTAAGGGACTTTGAAAAAATTTCAACTGGAATTTTAGCCATTTTTTGACGTGAAATTGTAAACATGTGGACATGGATTTTGAAAATTCTAGAGAGAATTTTAAAAGCTTCAAGAGAATTTCAACAATTTTGAGAGGGATTTGAAAAGTTTCAATGGGAATGGGAAGAATTGGGACAAAAATTGGAAAATTTTTAAGGGACTTTGAAAAAATTTCAACTGGAATTTTGGCCATTTTTTGATGTGAACTTGTAAACATGTGGACATGGATTTTGAAAATTCTAGAGAGAATTTTAAAAGCTTCAAGAGAATTTCAACAATTTTGAGAGGGATTTGAAAAGTTTCAATGGGAATGGGAAGAATTGGGACAAAAATTGGAAAATTTTTAAGGGACTTTGAAAAAATTTCAACTGGAATTTTAGCCATTTTTTTATGTGAAATTGTAAACATGTGGCCATGGATTTTGAAAATTCTAGAGAGAATTTTAAAAGCTTCAAGAGAATTTCAACAATTTTGAGAGGGATTTGAAAAGTTTCAATGGGAATGGGAAGAATTGGGACAAAAATTGGAAAATTTTTAAGGGACTTTGAAAAAATTTCAACTGGAATTTTAGCCATTTTTTGACATGAAATTGTAAACATGTGGCCATGGATTTTGAAAATTCTAGAGAGAATTTTAAAAGCTTCAACAGAATTTCAACAATTTTGAGAGGGATTTGAAAAGTTTCAATGGGAATGGGAAGAATTGGGACAAAAATTTGAAAATTTTTAAGGGACTTTGAAAAAATTTCAACTGGAATTTTAGCAATTTTTTGACGTGAAATTGTAAACATGTGGCCATGGATTTTGAAAATTCTAGAGAGAATTTTAAAAGCTTCAAGAGAATTTCAACAATTTTGAGAGGGATTTGAAAAGTTTCAATGGGAATGGGAAGAATTGGGACAAAAATTGGAAAATTTTTAAGGGACTTTGAAAAAATTTCAACTGGAATTTTGGCCATTTTTTGACGTGAACTTGTAAACATGTGGACATGGATTTTGAAAATTCTAGAGAGAATTTTAAAAGCTTCAAGAGAATTTCAACAATTTTGAGAGGGATTTGAAAAGTTTCAATGGGAATGGGAAGAATTGGGACAAAAATTGGAAAATTTTTAAGGGACTTTGAAAAAATTTCAACTGGAATTTTAGCCATTTTGACGTGAAATTGTAAACATGTGGACATGGATTTTGAAAATTCTAGAGAGACTTTTAAAAGCTTCAAGAGAATTTCAACAATTTTGAGAGGGATTTGAAAAATTTCAATGGGAATGGGAAGAATTGGGACAAAAATTGGAAAATTTTTAAGGGACTTTGAAAAAATTTCAACTGGAATTTTAGCCATTTTTTGACGTGAAATTGTAAACATGTTGAAGTGGATTTTGAAAATTCTAGAGAGAATTTTAAAAGCTTCAAGAGAATTTCAACAATTTTGAGAGGGATTTGAAAAGTTTCAATGGGAATGGGAAGAACTGGGACAAAAATTGGAAAATTTTTAAGGGACTTTGAAAAAATTTCAACTGGAATTTTAGCCATTTTTTGACATGAAATTGTAAACATGTGGACATGGATTTTGAAAATTCTAGAGAGAATTTTTAAAGCTTCAAGAGAATTTCAACAATTTTGGGAGGGATTTGAAAAGTTTCAATGGGAATGGGAAGAATTGGGACAAAAATTGGAAAATTTTTAAGGGACTTTGAAAAGATTTCAACTGGAATTTTAGCCATTTTTTGACGTGAAATTGTAAACATGTTGAAGTGGATTTTTAAAATTCTAGAGAGAATTTTAAAAGCTTCAACAGAATTTCAACAATTTTGAGAGGGATTTGAAAAGTTTCAATGGGAATGGGAAGAATTGGGACAAAAATTGGAAAATTTTTAAGGGACTTTGAAAAAATTTCAACTGGAATTTTAGCCATTTTTTTATGTGAAATTGTAAACATGTGGACATGGATTTTGAAAATTCTAGAGAGAATTTTAAAAGCTTCAACAGAATTTCAACAATTTTGAGAGGGATTTGAAAAGTTTCAATGGGAATGGGAAGAATTGGGACAAAAATTGGAAAATTTTTAAGGGACTTTGAAAAAATTTCAACTGGAATTTTAGCCATTTTTTGACATGAAATTGTAAACATGTGGCCATGGATTTTGAAAATTCTAGAGAGAATTTTAAAAGCTTCAACAGAATTTCAACAATTTTGAGAGGGATTTGAAAAGTTTCAATGGGAATGGGAAGAATTGGGACAAAAATTTGAAAATTTTTAAGGGACTTTGAAAAAATTTCAACTGGAATTTTAGCAATTTTTTGACGTGAAATTGTAAACATGTGGCCATGGATTTTGAAAATTCTAGAGAGAATTTTAAAAGCTTCAAGAGAATTTCAACAATTTTGAGAGGGATTTGAAAAGTTTCAATGGGAATGGGAAGAATTGGGACAAAAATTGGAAAATTTTTAAGGGACTTTGAAAAAATTTCAACTGGAATTTTGGCCATTTTTTGACGTGAACTTGTAAACATGTGGACATGGATTTTGAAAATTCTAGAGAGAATTTTAAAAGCTTCAAGAGAATTTCAACAATTTTGAGAGGGATTTGAAAAGTTTCAATGGGAATGGGAAGAATTGGGACAAAAATTGGAAAATTTTTAAGGGACTTTGAAAAAATTTCAACTGGAATTTTAGCCATTTTGACGTGAAATTGTAAACATGTGGACATGGATTTTGAAAATTCTAGAGAGACTTTTAAAAGCTTCAAGAGAATTTCAACAATTTTGAGAGGGATTTGAAAAATTTCAATGGGAATGGGAAGAATTGGGACAAAAATTGGAAAATTTTTAAGGGACTTTGAAAAAATTTCAACTGGAATTTTAGCCATTTTTTGACGTGAAATTGTAAACATGTTGAAGTGGATTTTGAAAATTCTAGAGAGAATTTTAAAAGCTTCAAGAGAATTTCAACAATTTTGAGAGGGATTTGAAAAGTTTCAATGGGAATGGGAAGAACTGGGACAAAAATTGGAAAATTTTTAAGGGACTTTGAAAAAATTTCAACTGGAATTTTAGCCATTTTTTGACATGAAATTGTAAACATGTGGACATGGATTTTGAAAATTCTAGAGAGAATTTTTAAAGCTTCAAGAGAATTTCAACAATTTTGAGAGGGATTTGAAAAGTTTCAATGGGAATGGGAAGAATTGGGACAAAAATTGGAAAATTTTTAAGGGACTTTGAAAAGATTTCAACTGGAATTTTAGCAATTTTTTTATGTGAAATTGTAAACATGTGGCCATGGATTTTGAAAATTCTAGAGAGAATTTTAAAAGCTTCAACAGAATTTCAACAATTTTGAGAGGGATTTGAAAAGTTTCAATGGGAATGGGAAGAATTGGGACAAAAATTGGAAAATATTTAAGGGACTTTGAAAAAATTTCAACTGGAATTTTAGCCATTTTTTGACATGAAATTGTAAACATGTGGCCATGGATTTTGAAAATTCTAGAGAGAATTTTAAAAGCTTCAACAGAATTTCAACAATTTTGAGAGGGATTTGAAAAGTTTCAATGGGAATGGGAAGAATTGGGACAAAAATTTGAAAATTTTTAAGGGACTTTGAAAAAATTTCAACTGGAATTTTAGCAATTTTTTGACGTGAAATTGTAAACATGTGGCCATGGATTTTGAAAATTCTAGAGAGAATTTTAAAAGCTTCAAGAGAATTTCAACAATTTTGAGAGGGATTTGAAAAGTTTCAATGGGAATGGGAAGAATTGGGACAAAAATTGGAAAATTTTTAAGGGACTTTGAAAAAATTTCAACTGGAATTTTGGCCATTTTTTGACGTGAACTTGTAAACATGTGGACATGGATTTTGAAAATTCTAGAGAGAATTTTAAAAGCTTCAAGAGAATTTCAACAATTTTGAGAGGGATTTGAAAAGTTTCAATGGGAATGGGAAGAATTGGGACAAAAATTGGAAAATTTTTAAGGGACTTTGAAAAAATTTCAACTGGAATTTTAGCCATTTTGACGTGAAATTGTAAACATGTGGACATGGATTTTGAAAATTCTAGAGAGACTTTTAAAAGCTTCAAGAGAATTTCAACAATTTTGAGAGGGATTTGAAAAGTTTCAATGGGAATGGGAAGAATTGGGACAAAAATTGGAAAATTTTTAAGGGACTTTGAAAAAATTTCAACTGGAATTTTAGCAATTTTTTGACATGAAATTGTAAACATGTGGACATGGATTTTGAAAATTCTAGAGAGAATTTTAAAAGCTTCAAGAGAATTTCAACAATTTTGAGAGGGATTTGAAAAGTTTCAATGGGAATGGGAAGAATTGGGACAAAAATTGGAAAATTTTTAAGGGACTTTGAAAAAATTTCAACTGGAATTTTAGCCATTTTTTTATGTGAAATTGTAAACATGTGGCCAAGGATTTTGAAAATTCTAGAGAGAATTTTAAAAGCTTCAAGAGAATTTCAACAATTTTGAGAGGGATTTGAAAAGTTTCAATGGGAATGGGAAGAATTGGGACAAAAATTGGAAAATTTTTAAGGGACTTTGAAAAAATTTCAACTGGAATTTTAGCAATTTTTTGACGTGAAATTGTAAACATGTGGCCAAGGATTTTGAAAATTCTAGAGAGAATTTTAAAAGCTTCAAGAGAATTTCAACAATTTTGAGAGGGATTTGAAAAGTTTCAATGGGAATGGGAAGAATTGGGACAAAAATTGGAAAATTTTTAAGGGACTTTGAAAAAATTTCAACTGGAATTTTAGCCATTTTTTGACATGAAATTGTAAACATGTGGACATGGATTTTGAAAATTCTAGAGAGAATTTTTAAAGCTTCAAGAGAATTTCAACAATTTTGAGAGGGATTTGAAAAGTTTCAATGGGAATGGGAAGAATTGGGACAAAAATTGGAAAATTTTTAAGGGACTTTGAAAAAATTTCAACTGGAATTTTAGCCGTTTTTTGACGTGAAATTGTAAACATCTTGAAGTGGATTTTGAAAATTCTAGAGAGAATTTTAAAAGCTTCAACAGAATTTCAACAATTTTGAGAGGGATTTGAAAAGTTTCAATGGGAATGGGAAGAATTGGGACAAAAATTGGAAAATTTTTAAGGGACTTTGAAAAAATTTCAACTGGAATTTTAGCCATTTTTTGACGTGAAATTGTAAACATGTGGCCATGGATTTTGAAAATTCTAGAGAGAATTTTAAAAGCTTCAACAGAATTTCAACAATTTTGAGAGGGATTTGAAAAGTTTCAATGGGAATGGGAAGAATTGGGACAAAAATTGGAAAATTTTTAAGGGACTTTGAAAAAATTTCAACTGGAATTTTAGCAATTTTTTGACATGAAGTTGTAAACATGTGGACATGGATTTTGAAAATTCTAGAGAGAATTTTTAAAGCTTCAACAGAATTTCAACAATTTTGAGAGGGATTTGAAAAGTTTCAATGGGAATGGGAAGAATTGGGACAAAAATTGGAAAATTTTTAAGGGACTTTGAAAAAATTTCAACTGGAATTTTAGCCATTTTTTTACGTTAAATTGTAAACATGTGGCCATGGATTTTGAAAATTCTAGAGAGAATTTTAAAAGCTTCAAGAGAATTTCAACAATTTTGAGAGGGATTTGAAAAGTTTCAATGGGAATGGGAAGAATTGGGACAAAAATTGGAAAATTTTTAAGGGACTTTGAAAAAATTTCAACTGGAATTTTAGCCATTTTTTGACATGAAATTGTAAACATGTTGAAGTGGATTTTGAAAATTCTAGAGAGACTTTTAAAAGCTTCAAGAGAATTTCAACAATTTTGAGAGGGATTTGAAAAGTTTCAATGGGAATGGGAAGAATTGGGACAAAAATTGGAAAATTTTTAAGGGACTTTGAAAAAATTTCAACTGGAATTTTGGCCATTTTTTGACGTGAACTTGTAAACATGTGGACATGGATTTTGAAAATTCTAGAGAGAATTTTAAAAGCTTCAAGAGAATTTCAACAATTTTGAGAGGGATTTGAAAAGTTTCAATGGGAATGGGAAGAATTGGGACAAAAATTGGAAAATTTTTAAGGGACTTTGAAAAAATTTCAACTGGAATTTTAGCCATTTTTTTATGTGAAATTGTAAACATGTGGCCAAGGATTTTGAAAATTCTAGAGAGAATTTTAAAAGCTTCAAGAGAATTTCAACAATTTTGAGAGGGATTTGAAAAGTTTCAATGGGAATGGGAAGAATTGGGACAAAAATTGGAAAATTTTTAAGGGACTTTGAAAAAATTTCAACTGGAATTTTAGCAATTTTTTGACGTGAAATTGTAAACATGTGGCCAAGGATTTTGAAAATTCTAGAGAGAATTTTAAAAGCTTCAAGAGAATTTCAACAATTTTGAGAGGGATTTGAAAAGTTTCAATGGGAATGGGAAGAATTGGGACAAAAATTGGAAAATTTTTAAGGGACTTTGAAAAAATTTCAACTGGAATTTTAGCCATTTTTTGACATGAAATTGTAAACATGTGGACATGGATTTTGAAAATTCTAGAGAGAATTTTTAAAGCTTCAAGAGAATTTCAACAATTTTGAGAGGGATTTGAAAAGTTTCAATGGGAATGGGAAGAATTGGGACAAAAATTGGAAAATTTTTAAGGGACTTTGAAAAGATTTCAACTGGAATTTTAGCCATTTTTTGACGTGAAATTGTAAACATGTTGAAGTGGATTTTGAAAATTCTAGAGAGAATTTTAAAAGCTTCAACAGAATTTCAACAATTTTGAGAGGGATTTGAAAAGTTTCAATGGGAATGGGAAGAATTGGGACAAAAATTGGAAAATTTTTAAGGGACTTTGAAAAAATTTCAACTGGAATTTTAGCCATTTTTTGACGTGAAATTGTAAACATGTGGACATGGATTTTGAAAATTCTAGAGAGAATTTTAAAAGCTTCAAGAGAATTTCAACAATTTTGAGAGGGATTTGAAAAGTTTCAGTGGGAATGGGAAGAATTGGGACAAAAATTGGAAAATTTTTAAGGGACTTTGAAAAAATTTCAACTGGAATTTTAGCCATTTTTTGACGTGAAATTGTAAACATGTGGCCATGGATTTTGAAAATTCTAGAGAGAATTTTAAAAGCTTCAACAGAATTTCAACAATTTTGAGAGGGATTTGAAAAGTTTCAATGGGAATGGGAAGAATTGGGACAAAAATTGGAAAATTTTTAAGGGACTTTGAAAAAATTTCAACTGGAATTTTAGCAATTTTTTGACATGAAGTTGTAAACATGTGGACATGGATTTTGAAAATTCTAGAGAGAATTTTTAAAGCTTCAACAGAATTTCAACAATTTTGAGAGGGATTTGAAAAGTTTCAATGGGAATGGGAAGAATTGGGACAAAAATTGGAAAATTTTTAAGGGACTTTGAAAAAATTTCAACTGGAATTTTAGCCATTTTTTTACGTTAAATTGTAAACATGTGGCCATGGATTTTGAAAATTCTAGAGAGAATTTTAAAAGCTTCAAGAGAATTTCAACAATTTTGAGAGGGATTTGAAAAGTTTCAATGGGAATGGGAAGAATTGGGACAAAAATTGGAAAATTTTTAAGGGACTTTGAAAAAATTTCAACTGGAATTTTAGCCATTTTTTGACATGAAATTGTAAACATGTGGACATGGATTTTGAAAATTCTAGAGAGACTTTTAAAAGCTTCAAGAGAATTTCAACAATTTTGAGAGGGATTTGAAAAGTTTCAATGGGAATGGGAAGAATTGGGACAAAAATTGGAAAATTTTTAAGGGACTTTGAAAAAATTTCAACTGGAATTTTGGCCATTTTTTGATGTGAACTTGTAAACATGTGGACATGGATTTTGAAAATTCTAGAGAGAATTTTAAAAGCTTCAAGAGAATTTCAACAATTTTGAGAGGGATTTGAAAAGTTTCAATGGGAATGGGAAGAATTGGGACAAAAATTGGAAAATTTTTAAGGGACTTTGAAAAGATTTCAACTGGAATTTTAGCCATTTTTTGACATGAAATTGTAAACATGTTGAAGTGGATTTTGAAAATTCTAGAGAGAATTTTAAAAGCTTCAACAGAAATTTCAACAATTTTGAGAGGGATTTGAAAAGTTTCAATGGGAATGGAAGAATTGGGACAAAAATTGGAAAATTTTTAAGGGACTTTGAAAAAATTTCAACTGGAATTTTAGCCATTTTTTGACGTGAAATTGTAAACATGTGGCCATGGATTTTGAAAATTCTAGAGAGAATTTTAAAAGCTTCAAGAGAATTTCAACAATTTTGAGAGGGATTTGAAAAGTTTCAATGGGAATGGGAAGAATTGGGACAAAAATTGGAAAATTTTTAAGGGACTTTGAAAAGATTTCAACTGGAATTTTAGCCATTTTTTGACGTGAAATTGTAAACATGTTGAAGTGGATTTTGAAAATTCTAGAGAGAATTTTAAAAGCTTCAACAGAATTTCAACAATTTTGAGAGGGATTTGAAAAGTTTCAATGGGAATGGGAAGAATTGGGACAAAAATTGGAAAATTTTTAAGGGACTTTGAAAAAATTTCAACTGGAATTTTAGCCATTTTTTGACGTGAAATTGTAAACATGTGGACATGGATTTTGAAAATTCTAGAGAGAATTTTAAAAGCTTCAAGAGAATTTCAACAATTTTGAGAGGGATTTGAAAAGTTTCAATGGGAATGGGAAGAATTGGGACAAAAATTGGAAAATTTTTAAGGGACTTTGAAAAAATTTCAACTGGAATTTTAGCCATTTTTTGACATGAAATTGTAAACATGTGGCCATGGATTTTGAAAATTCTAGAGAGAATTTTAAAAGCTTCAAGAGAATTTCAACAATTTTGAGAGGGATTTGAAAAGTTTCAATGGGAATGGGAAGAATTGGGACAAAAATTGGAAAATTTTTCAGGGACTTTGAAAAAATTTCAACTGGAATTTTAGCCATTTTTTGACGTGAAATTGTAAACATGTGGACATGGATTTTGAAAATTCTAGAGAGAATTTTAAAAGCTTCAACAGAATTTCAACAATTTTGAGAGGGATTTGAAAAGTTTCAATGGGAATGGGAAGAATTGGGACAAAAATTGGAAAATTTTTAAGGGACTTTGAAAAAATTTCAACTGGAATTTTAGCAATTTTTTGACGTGAAATTGTAAACATGTGGACATGGATTTTGAAAATTCTAGAGAGAATTTTAAAAGCTTCAAGAGAATTTCAACAATTTTGAGAGGGATTTGAAAAGTTTCAATGGGAATGGGAAGAATTGGGACAAAAATTGGAAAATTTTTAAGGGACTTTGAAAAAATTTCAACTGGAATTTTAGCAATTTTTTGACATGAAATTGTAAACATGTGGACATGGATTTTGAAAATTCTAGAGAGAATTTTTAAAGCTTCAAGAGAATTTCAACAATTTTGAGAGGGATTTGAAAAGTTTCAATGGGAATGGGAAGAATTGGGACAAAAATTGGAAAATTTTTAAGGGACTTTGAAAAATTTCAACTGGAATTTTAGCCATTTTTTGACGTGAAATTGTAAACATGTTGAAGTGGATTTTGAAAATTCTAGAGAGAATTTTAAAAGCTTCAACAGAATTTCAACAATTTTGAGAGGGATTTGAAAAGTTTCAATGGGAATGGGAAGAATTGGGACAAAAATTGGAAAATTTTTAAGGGACTTTGAAAAAATTTCAACTGGAATTTTAGCCATATTTTGACGTGAAATTGTAAACATGTTGAAGTGGATTTTGAAAATTCTAGAGAGAATTTTAAAAGCTTCAAGAGAATTTCAACAATTTTGAGAGGGATTTGAAAAGTTTCAATGGGAATGGGAAGAATTGGGACAAAAATTGGAAAATTTTTAAGGGACTTTGAAAAAATTTCAACTGGAATTTTAGCCATTTTTTTACGTTAAATTGTAAACATGTGGACATGGATTTTGAAAATTCTAGAGAGACTTTTTAAAAGCTTCAAGAGAATTTCAACAATTTGGAGAGGGATTTGAAAAGTTTCAATGGGAATGGGAAGAATTGGGACAAAAATTGGAAAATTTTTAAGGGACTTTGAAAAAATTTCAACTGGAATTTTAGCAATTTTTTGACATGAAATTGTAAACATGTGGACATGGATTTTGAAAATTCTAGAGAGAATTTTAAAAGCTTCAAGAGAATTTCAACAATTTGGAGAGGGATTTGAAAAGTTTCAATGGGAATGGGAAGAATTGGGACAAAAATTGGAAAATTTTTAAGGGACTTTGAAAAAATTTCAACTGGAATTTTAGCCATTTTTTGACGTGAAATTGTAAACATGTGGCCAAGGATTTTGAAAATTCTAGAGAGAATTTTTAAAGCTTCAAGAGAATTTCAACAATTTTGAGAGGGATTTGAAAAGTTTCAATGGGAATGGGAAGAATTGGGACAAAAATTGGAAAATTTTTAAGGGACTTGGAAAAAATTTCAACTGGAATTTTGGCCATTTTTTTGACGTGAACTTGTAAACATGTGGACATGGATTTTGAAAATTCTAGAGAGAATTTTAAAAGCTTCAAGAGAATTTCAACAATTTTGAGAGGGATTTGAAAAGTTTCAATGGGAATGGGAAGAATTGGGACAAAAATTGGAAAATTTTTAAGGGACTTTGAAAAAATTTCAACTGGAATTTTAGCAATTTTTTGACGTGAAATTGTAAACATGTGGCCATGGATTTTGAAAATTCTAGAGAGAATTTTAAAAGCTTCAAGAGAATTTCAACAATTTTGAGAGGGATTTGAAAAGTTTCAATGGGAATGGGAAGAATTGGGACAAAAATTGGAAAATTTTTAAGGGACTTTGAAAAAATTTCAACTGGAATTTTGGCCATTTTTTGACGTGAACTTGTAAACATGTGGACATGGATTTTGAAAATTCTAGAGAGAATTTTAAAAGCTTCAAGAGAATTTCAACAATTTTGAGAGGGATTTGAAAAGTTTCAATGGGAATGGGAAGAATTGGGACAAAAATTGGAAAATTTTTAAGGGACTTTGAAAAAAATTTCAACTGGAATTTTAGCAATTTTTTGACGTGAAATTGTAAACATGTGGCCAAGGATTTTGAAAATTCTAGAGAGAATTTTAAAAGCTTCAACAGAATTTCAACAATTTTGAGAGGGATTTGAAAAGTTTCAATGGGAATGGGAAGAATTGGGACAAAATTGGAAAATTTTTAAGGGACTTTGAAAAAATTTCAACTGGAATTTTAGCCATTTTTTGACGTGAAATTGTAAACATGTGGCCAAGGATTTTGAAAATTCTAGAGAGAATTTTAAAAGCTTTAGCAGAATTTCTACAATTTTGAGAGGGATTTGAAAAGTTTCAATGGGAATGGGAAGAATTGGGACAAAAATTGGAAAATTTTTAAGGGACTTTGAAAAATTTCAACTGGAATTTTAGCCATTTTTTGACATGAAATTGTAAACATGTGGACATGGATTTTGAAAATTCTAGAGAGAATTTTTAAAGCTTCAAGAGAATTTCAACAATTTTGAGAGGGATTTGAAAAGTTTCAATGGGAATGGGAAGAATTGGGACAAAAATTGGAAAATTTTTCAGGGACTTTGAAAAAATTTCAACTGGAATTTTAGCAATTTTTTGACGTGAAATTGTAAACATGTGGACATGGATTTTGAAAATTCTAGAGAGAATTTTTAAAGCTTCAAGAGAATTTCAACAATTTTGAGAGGGATTTGAAAAGTTTCAATGGGAATGGGAAGAATTGGGACAAAAATTGGAAAATTTTTAAGGGACTTTGAAAAAATTTCAACTGGAATTTTAGCCATTTTTTGACGTGAAATTGTAAACATGTTGAAGTGGATTTTGAAAATTCTAGAGAGAATTTTAAAAGCTTCAAGAGAATTTCAACAATTTTGAGAGGGATTTGAAAAGTTTCAATGGGAATGGGAAGAATTGGGACAAAAATTGGAAAATTTTTAAGGGACTTTGAAAAAATTTCAACTGGAATTTTAGCCATTTTTTGACGTGAAATTGTAAACTTGTGGACATGGATTTTGAAAATTCTAGAGAGAATTTTAAAAGCTTCAAGAGAATTTCAACAATTTTGAGAGGGATTTGAAAAGTTTCAATGGGAATGGGAAGAATTGGGACAAAAATTGGAAAATTTTTAAGGGACTTTGAAAAAATTTCAACTGGAATTTTAGCCATTTTTTTACGTTAAATTGTAAACATGTGGCCATGGATTTTGAAAATTCTAGAGAGACTTTTAAAAGCTTCAAGAGAATTTCAACAATTTTGAGAGGGATTTGAAAAGTTTCAATGGGAATGGGAAGAATTGGGACAAAAATTGGAAAATTTTTAAGGGACTTTGAAAAAATTTCAACTGGAATTTTAGCAATTTTTTGACATGAAATTGTAAACATGTGGACATGGATTTTGAAAATTCTAGAGAGAATTTTAAAAGCTTCAAGAGAATTTCAACAATTTTGAGAGGGATTTGAAAAGTTTCAATGGGAATGGGAAGAATTGGGACAAAAATTGGAAAATTTTTAAGGGACTTTGAAAAAATTTCAACTGGAATTTTAGCCATTTTTTTATGTGAAATTGTAAACATGTGGCCAAGGATTTTGAAAATTCTAGAGAGAATTTTTAAAGCTTCAAGAGAATTTCAACAATTTTGAGAGGGATTTGAAAAGTTTCAATGGGAATGGGAAGAATTGGGACAAAATTGGAAAATTTTTAAGGGACTTTGAAAAAATTTCAACTGGAATTTTAGCCATTTTTTGACGTGAAATTGTAAACATGTGGCCAAGGATTTTGAAAATTCTAGAGAGAATTTAAAAGCTTTAACAGAATTTCTACAATTTGAGAGGGATTTGAAAAGTTTCAATGGGAATGGGAAGAATTGGGACAAAAATTGGAAAATTTTTAAGGGACTTTGAAAAAATTTCAACTGGAATTTTAGCCATTTTTTGACATGAAATTGTAAACATGTGGACATGGATTTTGAAAATTCTAGAGAGAATTTTAAAAGCTTCAAGAGAATTTCAACAATTTTGAGAGGGA
The DNA here is from genome assembly GCF_964273445.1 of Streptopelia decaocto. Classification (NCBI taxonomy): domain Eukaryota; kingdom Metazoa; phylum Chordata; class Aves; order Columbiformes; family Columbidae; genus Streptopelia; species Streptopelia decaocto. Next base: position 12,428 of record NW_028116476.1, on the reverse strand, counting down.
TTTGAAAAGTTTCAATGGGAATGGGAAGAATTGGGACAAAAATTGGAAAATTTTTAAGGGACTTTGAAAAAATTTCAACTGGAATTTTAGCCATTTTTTGACGTGAAATTGTAAACATGTTGAAGTGGATTTTGAAAATTCTAGAGAGAATTTTAAAAGCTTCAAGAGAATTTCAACAATTTTGAGAGGGATTTGAAAAGTTTCAATGGGAATGGGAAGAATTGGGACAAAAATTGGAAAATTTTTAAGGACTTTGAAAAAATTTCAACTGGAATTTTAGCCATTTTTTGACGTGAAATTGTAAACATGTTGAAGTGGATTTTGAAAATTCTAGAGAGAATTTTAAAAGCTTCAACAGAATTTCAACAATTTTGAGAGGGATTTGAAAAGTTTCAATGGGAATGGGAAGAATTGGGACAAAATTGGAAAATTTTTAAGGGACTTTGAAAAAATTTCAACTGGAATTTTAGCAATTTTTTGACATGAAGTTGTAAACATGTGGACATCGATTTTGAAAATTCTAGAGAGAATTTTAAAAGCTTCAACAGAATTTCAACAATTGATTTGAAAAGTTTCAATGGGAATGGGAAGAATTGGGACAAAAATTGGAAAATTTTTAAGGGACTTTGAAAAAATTTCAACTGGAATTTTAGCCATTTTTTGACGTGAAATTGTAAACATGTGGCCAAGGATTTTGAAAATTCTAGAGAGAATTTTAAAAGCTTCAAGAGAATTTCAACAATTTTGAGAGAGATTTGAAAAGTTTCAATGGGAATGGGAAGAATTGGGACAAAAATTGGAAAATTTTTAAGGGACTTTGAAAAAATTTCAACTGGAATTTTAGCCATTTTTTGACGTGAAATTGTAAACATGTGGCCATGGATTTTGAAAATTCTAGAGAGAATTTTAAAAGCTTCAAGAGAATTTCAACAATTTGGAGAGGGATTTGAAAAGTTTCAATGGGAATGGGAAGAATTGGGACAAAAAATTGGAAAATTTTTAAGGGACTTTGAAAAAATTTCAACTGGAATTTTAGCCATTTTTTGACGTGAAATTGTAAACATGTTGAAGTGGATTTTGAAAATTCTAGAGAGAATTTTAAAAGCTTCAACAGAATTTCAACAATTTTGAGAGGGATTTGAAAAGTTTCAATGGGAATGGGAAGAATTGGGACAAAAATTGGAAAATTTTTAAGGGACTTTGAAAAAATTTCAACTGGAATTTTAGCCATTTTTTGACGTGAAATTGTAAACATGTGGACATGGATTTTGAAAATTCTAGAGAGAATTTTAAAAGCTTCAAGAGAATTTCAACAATTTTGAGAGGGATTTGAAAAGTTTCAATGGGAATGGGAAGAATTGGGACAAAAATTGGAAAATTTTTAAGGGACTTTGAAAAAATTTCAACTGGAATTTTAGCCATTTTTTGACGTGAAATTGTAAACATGTGGACGTGGATTTTGAAAATTCTAGAGAGAATTTTAAAAGCTTCAAGAGAATTTCAACAATTTTGAGAGGGATTTGAAAAGTTTCAATGGGAATGGGAAGAATTGGGACAAAAATTGGAAAATTTTTAAGGGACTTTGAAAAAATTTCAACTGGAATTTTAGCCATTTTTTGACGTGAAATTGTAAACATGTGGACATGGATTTTGAAAATTCTAGAGAGAATTTTAAAAGCTTCAACAGAATTTCAACAATTTTGAGAGGGATTTGAAAAGTTTCAATGGGAATGGGAAGAATTGGGACAAAAATTGGAAAATTTTTAAGGGACTTTGAAAAAATTTCAACTGGAATTTTAGCCATTTTTTGACGTGAAATTGTAAACATGTGGCCAAGGATTTTGAAAATTCTAGAGAGAATTTTAAAAGCTTCAAGAGAATTTCAACAATTTTGAGAGGGATTTGAAAAGTTTCAATGGGAATGGGAAGAATTGGGACAAAAATTGGAAAATTTTTAAGGGACTTTGAAAAAATTTCAACTGGAATTTTAGCAATTTTTTGACGTGAAATTGTAAACTTGTGGACATGGATTTTGAAAATTCTAGAGAGAATTTTAAAAGCTTCAAGAGAATTTCAACAATTTTGAGAGGGATTTGAAAAGTTTCAATGGGAATGGGAAGAATTGGGACAAAATTGGAAAATTTTTAAGGGACTTTGAAAAAATTTCAACTGGAATTTTAGCAATTTTTTTATGTGAAATTGTAAACATGTGGCCATGGATTTTGAAAATTCTAGAGAGAATTTTAAAAGCTTTAACAGAATTTCTACAATTTTGAGAGGGATTTGAAAAGTTTCAATGGGAATGGGAAGAATTGGGACAAAAATTGGAAAATTTTTAAGGGACTTTGAAAAAATTTCAACTGGAATTTTAGCAATTTTTTGACATGAAATTGTAAACATGTGGACATGGATTTTGAAAATTCTAGAGAGAATTTTTAAAGCTTCAACAGAATTTCAACAATTTTGAGAGGGATTTGAAAAGTTTCAATGGGAATGGGAAGAATTGGGACAAAAATTGGAAAATTTTTAAGGGACTTTGAAAAAATTTCAACTGGAATTTTAGCCATTTTTTGACGTGAAATTGTAAACATGTGGACATGGATTTTGAAAATTCTAGAGAGAATTTTAAAAGCTTCAAGAGAATTTCAACAATTTTGAGAGGGATTTGAAAAGTTTCAATGGGAATGGGAAGAATTGGGACAAAAATTGGAAAATTTTTAAGGGACTTTGAAAAAATTTCAACTGGAATTTTAGCCATTTTTTTACGTGAAATTGTAAACTTGTGGACATGGATTTTGAAAATTCTAGAGAGAATTTTAAAAGTTTCAAGAGAATTTCAACAATTTTGAGAGGGATTTGAAAAGTTTCAATGGGAATGGGAAGAATTGGGACAAAAATTGGAAAATTTTGAAGGGACTTTGAAAAAATTTCAACTGGAATTTTAGCCATTTTTTGACGTGAAATTGTAAACATGTGGACATGGATTTTGAAAATTCTAGAGAGAATTTTAAAAGCTTCAAGAGAATTTCAACAATTTTGAGAGGGATTTGAAAAGTTTCAATGGGAATGGGAAGAATTGGGACAAAAATTGGAAAATTTTTAAGGGACTTTGAAAAAATTTCAACTGGAATTTTAGCCATTTTTTGACGTGAAATTGTAAACATGTTGAAGTGGATTTTGAAAATTCTAGAGAGAATTTTAAAAGCTTCAACAGAATTTCAACAATTTTGAGAGGGATTTGAAAAGTTTCAATGGGAATGGGAAGAATTGGGACTAAAAATTTGAAAACTTTTAAGGGACTTTGAAAAAATTTCAACTGGAATTTTAGCAATTTTTTGACGTGAAATTGTAAACATGTGGCCAAGGATTTTGAAAATTCTAGAGAGAATTTTAAAAGCTTCAAGAGAATTTCAACAATTTTGAGAGGGATTTGAAAAGTTTCAATGGGAATGGGAAGAATTGGGACAAAAATTGGAACATTTTTAAGGGACTTTGAAAAAATTTCAACTGGAATTTTAGCCATTTTTTGACGTGAAATTGTAAACATGTGGACATGGATTTTGAAAATTCTAGAGAGAATTTTAAAAGCTTCAACAGAATTTCAACAATTTTGAGAGGGATTTGAAAAGTTTCAATGGGAATGGGAAGAATTGGGACAAAAATTGGAAAATTTTTAAGGGACTTTGAAAAAATTTCAACTGGAATTTTAGCCATTTTTTGACGTGAAATTGTAAACATGTGGACATGGATTTTGAAAATTCTAGAGAGAATTTTAAAAGCTTCAAGAGAATTTCAACAATTTTGAGAGGGATTTGAAAAGTTTCAATGGGAATGGGAAGAATTGGGACAAAAATTGGAAAATTTTTAAGGGACTTTGAAAAAATTTCAACTGGAATTTTAGCCATTTTTTGACGTGAAATTGTAAACATGTGGACACGGATTTTGAAAATTCTAGAGAGAATTTTAAAAGCTTCAAGAGAATTTCAACAATTTTGAGAGGGATTTGAAAAGTTTCAATGGGAATGGGAAGAATTGGGACAAAAATTGGAAAATTTTTAAGGGACTTTGAAAAAATTTCAACTGGAATTTTAGCCATTTTTTGACATGAAATTGTAAACATGTGGACATGGATTTTGAAAATTCTAGAGAGAATTTTAAAAGCTTCAAGAGAATTTCAACAATTTTGAGAGGGATTTGAAAGTTTCAATGGGAATGGGAAGAATTGGGACAAAAATTGGAAAATTTTTAAGGGACTTTGAAAAAATTTCAACTGGAATTTTAGCCATTTTTTGACGTGAAATTGTAAACATGTTGAAGTGGATTTTGAAAATTCTAGAGAGAATTTTAAAAGCTTCAACAGAATTTCAACAATTTTGAGAGGGATTTGAAAAGTTTCAATGGGAATGGGAAGAATTGGGACTAAAAATTTGAAAACTTTTAAGGGACTTTGAAAAAATTTCAACTGGAATTTTAGCAATTTTTTGACGTGAAATTGTAAACATGTGGCCAAGGATTTTGAAAATTCTAGAGAGAATTTTAAAAGCTTCAAGAGAATTTCAACAATTTTGAGAGGGATTTGAAAAGTTTCAATGGGAATGGGAAGAATTGGGACAAAAATTGGAACATTTTTAAGGGACTTTGAAAAAATTTCAACTGGAATTTTAGCCATTTTTTGACGTGAAATTGTAAACATGTGGACATGGATTTTGAAAATTCTAGAGAGAATTTTAAAAGCTTCAACAGAATTTCAACAATTTTGAGAGGGATTTGAAAAGTTTCAATGGGAATGGGAAGAATTGGGACAAAAATTGGAAAATTTTTAAGGGACTTTGAAAAAATTTCAACTGGAATTTTAGCCATTTTTTGACGTGAAATTGTAAACATGTGGACATGGATTTTGAAAATTCTAGAGAGAATTTTAAAAGCTTCAAGAGAATTTCAACAATTTTGAGAGGGATTTGAAAAGTTTCAATGGGAATGGGAAGAATTGGGACAAAAATTGGAAAATTTTTAAGGGACTTTGAAAAAATTTCAACTGGAATTTTAGCCATTTTTTGACGTGAAATTGTAAACATGTGGACACGGATTTTGAAAATTCTAGAGAGAATTTTAAAAGCTTCAAGAGAATTTCAACAATTTTGAGAGGGATTTGAAAAGTTTCAATGGGAATGGGAAGAATTGGGACAAAAATTGGAAAATTTTTAAGGGACTTTGAAAAAATTTCAACTGGAATTTTAGCCATTTTTTGACATGAAATTGTAAACATGTGGACATGGATTTTGAAAATTCTAGAGAGAATTTTAAAAGCTTCAACAGAATTTCAACAATTTTGAGAGGGATTTGAAAAGTTTCAATGGGAATGGGAAGAATTGGGACAAAAATTGGAACATTTTTAAGGGACTTTGAAAAAATTTCAACTGGAATTTTAGCCATTTTTTGACGTGAAATTGTAAACATGTGGCCAAGGATTTTGAAAATTCTAGAGAGAATTTTAAAAGCTTCAAGAGAATTTCAACAATTTTGAGAGGGATTTGAAAAGTTTCAATGGGAATGGGAAGAATTGGGACAAAAATTGGAAAATTTTTAAGGGACTTTGAAAAAATTTCAACTGGAATTTTAGCAATTTTTTGACGTGAAATTGTAAACTTGTGGACATGGATTTTGAAAATTCTAGAGAGAATTTTAAAAGCTTCAAGAGAATTTCAACAATTTTGAGAGGGATTTGAAAAGTTTCAATGGGAATGGGAAGAATTGGGACAAAAATTGGAAAATTTTTAAGGGACTTTGAAAAAATTTCAACTGGAATTTTAGCCATTTTTTGACGTGAAATTGTAAACATGTGGACATGGATTTTGAAAATTCTAGAGAGAATTTTAAAAGCTTTAACAGAATTTCTACAATTTTGAGAGGGATTTGAAAAGTTTCAATGGGAATGGGAAGAATTGGGACAAAAATTGGAAAATTTTTAAGGGACTTTGAAAAAATTTCAACTGGAATTTTAGCCATTTTTTGACGTGAAATTGTAAACATGTGGCCATGGATTTTGAAAATTCTAGAGAGAATTTTAAAAGCTTCAACAGAATTTCAACAATTTTGAGAGGGATTTGAAAAGTTTCAATGGGAATGGGAAGAATTGGGACAAAAATTGGAAAATTTTTAAGGGACTTTGAAAAAATTTCAACTGGAATTTTAGCCATTTTTTGACGTGAAATTGTAAACATGTGGCCAAGGATTTTGAAAATTCTAGAGAGAATTTTAAAAGCTTCAAGAGAATTTCAACAATTTTGAGAGGGATTTGAAAAGTTTCAATGGGAATGGGAAGAATTGGGACAAAAATTGGAAAATTTTTAAGGGACTTTGAAAAAATTTCAACTGGAATTTTAGCAATTTTTTGACGTGAAATTGTAAACTTGTGGACATGGATTTTGAAAATTCTAGAGAGAATTTTAAAAGCTTCAAGAGAATTTCAACAATTTTGAGAGGGATTTGAAAAGTTTCAATGGGAATGGGAAGAATTGGGACAAAAATTGGAAAATTTTTAAGGGACTTTGAAAAAATTTCAACTGGAATTTTAGCAATTTTTTATGTGAAATTGTAAACATGTGGCCATGGATTTTGAAAATTCTAGAGAGAATTTTAAAAGCTTTAACAGAATTTCTACAATTTTGAGAGGGATTTGAAAAGTTTCAATGGGAATGGGAAGAATTGGGACAAAAATTGGAAAATTTTTAAGGGACTTTGAAAAAATTTCAACTGGAATTTTAGCCATTTTTTGACATGAAATTGTAAACATGTGGACATGGATTTTGAAAATTCTAGAGAGAATTTTAAAAGCTTCAAGAGAATTTCTACAATTTTGAGAGGGATTTGAAATGTTTCAATGGGAATGGGAAGAATTGGGACAAAAATTGGAAAATTTTTAAGGGACTTTGAAAAAATTTCAACTGGAATTTTAGCCATTTTTTGACGTGAAATTGTAAACATGTGGCCATGGATTTTGAAAATTCTAGAGAGAATTTTAAAAGCTTCAAGAGAATTTCAACAATTTTGAGAGGGATTTGAAAAGTTTCAATGGGAATGGGAAGAATTGGGACAAAAATTGGAAAATTTTTAAGGGACTTTGAAAAAATTTCAACTGGAATTTTAGCCATTTTTTGACGTGAAATTGTAAACTTGTGGACATGGATTTTGAAAATTCTAGAGAGAATTTTAAAAGCTTCAAGAGAATTTCAACAATTTTGAGAGGGATTTGAAAAGTTTCAATGGGAATGGGAAGAATTGGGACAAAAATTGGAAAATTTTTAAGGGACTTTGAAAAAATTTCAACTGGAATTTTAGCCATTTTTTGACGTGAAATTGTAAACATGTTGAAGTGGATTTTGAAAATTCTAGAGAGAATTTTAAAAGCTTCAACAGAATTTCAACAATTTTGAGAGGGATTTGAAAAGTTTCAATGGGAATGGGAAGAATTGGGACTAAAAATTTGAAAACTTTTAAGGGACTTTGAAAAAATTTCAACTGGAATTTTAGCAATTTTTTGACGTGAAATTGTAAACATGTGGCCAAGGATTTTGAAAATTCTAGAGAGAATTTTAAAAGCTTCAAGAGAATTTCAACAATTTTGAGAGGGATTTGAAAAGTTTCAATGGGAATGGGAAGAATTGGGACAAAAATTGGAACATTTTTAAGGGACTTTGAAAAAATTTCAACTGGAATTTTAGCCATTTTTTGACGTGAAATTGTAAACATGTGGACATGGATTTTGAAAATTCTAGAGAGAATTTTAAAAGCTTCAAGAGAATTTCAACAATTTTGAGAGGGATTTGAAAAGTTTCAATGGGAATGGGAAGAATTGGGACAAAAAATTGGAAAATTTTTAAGGGACTTTGAAAAAATTTCAACTGGAATTTTAGCCATTTTTTGACGTGAAATTGTAAACATGTTGAAGTGGATTTTGAAAATTCTAGAGAGAATTTTAAAAGCTTCAACAGAATTTCAACAATTTTGAGAGGGATTTGAAAAGTTTCAATGGGAATGGGAAGAATTGGGACAAAAATTGGAAAATTTTTAAGGGACTTTGAAAAAATTTCAACTGGAATTTTAGCCATTTTTTGACGTGAAATTGTAAACATGTGGACATGGATTTTGAAAATTCTAGAGAGAATTTTAAAAGCTTCAAGAGAATTTCAACAATTTTGAGAGGGATTTGAAAAGTTTCAATGGGAATGGGAAGAATTGGGACAAAAATTGGAAAATTTTTAAGGGACTTTGAAAAAATTTCAACTGGAATTTTAGCCATTTTTTGACGTGAAATTGTAAACATGTGGACACGGATTTTGAAAATTCTAGAGAGAATTTTAAAAGCTTCAAGAGAATTTCAACAATTTTGAGAGGGATTTGAAAAGTTTCAATGGGAATGGGAAGAATTGGGACAAAAATTGGAAAATTTTTAAGGGACTTTGAAAAAATTTCAACTGGAATTTTAGCCATTTTTTGACATGAAATTGTAAACATGTGGACATGGATTTTGAAAATTCTAGAGAGAATTTTAAAAGCTTCAACAGAATTTCAACAATTTTGAGAGGGATTTGAAAAGTTTCAATGGGAATGGGAAGAATTGGGACAAAAATTGGAAAATTTTTAAGGGACTTTGAAAAAATTTCAACTGGAATTTTAGCCATTTTTTGACGTGAAATTGTAAACATGTGGCCAAGGATTTTGAAAATTCTAGAGAGAATTTTAAAAGCTTCAAGAGAATTTCAACAATTTTGAGAGGGATTTGAAAAGTTTCAATGGGAATGGGAAGAATTGGGACAAAAATTGGAAAATTTTTAAGGGACTTTGAAAAAATTTCAACTGGAATTTTAGCAATTTTTTGACGTGAAATTGTAAACTTGTGGACATGGATTTTGAAAATTCTAGAGAGAATTTTAAAAGCTTCAAGAGAATTTCAACAATTTTGAGAGGGATTTGAAAAGTTTCAATGGGAATGGGAAGAATTGGGACAAAAATTGGAACATTTTTAAGGGACTTTGAAAAAATTTCAACTGGAATTTTAGCCATTTTTTGACGTGAAATTGTAAACATGTGGACATGGATTTTGAAAATTCTAGAGAGAATTTTAAAAGCTTCAACAGAATTTCAACAATTTTGAGAGGGATTTGAAAAGTTTCAATGGGAATGGGAAGAATTGGGACTAAAAATTTGAAAACTTTTAAGGGACTTTGAAAAAATTTCAACTGGAATTTTAGCAATTTTTTGACGTGAAATTGTAAACATGTGGCCAAGGATTTTGAAAATTCTAGAGAGAATTTTAAAAGCTTCAAGAGAATTTCAACAATTTTGAGAGGGATTTGAAAAGTTTCAATGGGAATGGGAAGAATTGGGACAAAAATTGGAACATTTTTAAGGGACTTTGAAAAAATTTCAACTGGAATTTTAGCCATTTTTTGACGTGAAATTGTAAACATGTGGACATGGATTTTGAAAATTCTAGAGAGAATTTTAAAAGCTTCAAGAGAATTTCAACAATTTTGAGAGGGATTTGAAAAGTTTCAATGGGAATGGGAAGAATTGGGACAAAAAATTGGAAAATTTTTAAGGGACTTTGAAAAAATTTCAACTGGAATTTTAGCCATTTTTTGACGTGAAATTGTAAACATGTTGAAGTGGATTTTGAAAATTCTAGAGAGAATTTTAAAAGCTTCAACAGAATTTCAACAATTTTGAGAGGGATTTGAAAAGTTTCAATGGGAATGGGAAGAATTGGGACAAAAATTGGAAAATTTTTAAGGGACTTTGAAAAAATTTCAACTGGAATTTTAGCAATTTTTTTACGTGAAATTGTAAACATGTGGACATGGATTTTGAAAATTCTAGAGAGAATTTTAAAAGCTTCAAGAGAATTTCAACAATTTTGAGAGGGATTTGAAAAGTTTCAATGGGAATGGGAAGAATTGGGACAAAAATTGGAAAATTTTTAAGGGACTTTGAAAAAATTTCAACTGGAATTTTAGCCATTTTTTGACGTGAAATTGTAAACATGTGGACACGGATTTTGAAAATTCTAGAGAGAATTTTAAAAGCTTCAAGAGAATTTCAACAATTTTGAGAGGGATTTGAAAAGTTTCAATGGGAATGGGAAGAATTGGGACAAAAATTGGAAAATTTTTAAGGGACTTTGAAAAAATTTCAACTGGAATTTTAGCCATTTTTTGACATGAAATTGTAAACATGTGGACATGGATTTTGAAAATTCTAGAGAGAATTTTAAAAGCTTCAACAGAATTTCAACAATTTTGAGAGGGATTTGAAAAGTTTCAATGGGAATGGGAAGAATTGGGACAAAAATTGGAAAATTTTTAAGGGACTTTGAAAAAATTTCAACTGGAATTTTAGCCATTTTTTGACGTGAAATTGTAAACATGTGGCCAAGGATTTTGAAAATTCTAGAGAGAATTTTAAAAGCTTCAAGAGAATTTCAACAATTTTGAGAGGGATTTGAAAAGTTTCAATGGGAATGGGAAGAATTGGGACAAAAATTGGAAAATTTTTAAGGGACTTTGAAAAAATTTCAACTGGAATTTTAGCAATTTTTTGACGTGAAATTGTAAACTTGTGGACATGGATTTTGAAAATTCTAGAGAGAATTTTAAAAGCTTCAAGAGAATTTCAACAATTTTGAGAGGGATTTGAAAAGTTTCAATGGGAATGGGAAGAATTGGGACAAAAATTGGAAAATTTTTAAGGGACTTTGAAAAAATTTCAACTGGAATTTTAGCCATTTTTTGACGTGAAATTGTAAACATGTGGACATGGATTTTGAAAATTCTAGAGAGAATTTTAAAAGCTTCAACAGAATTTCAACAATTTTGAGAGGGATTTGAAAAGTTTCAATGGGAATGGGAAGAATTGGGACTAAAAATTTGAAATCTTTTAAGGGACTTTGAAAAAATTTCAACTGGAATTTTAGCAATTTTTTGACGTGAAATTGTAAACATGTGGCCAAGGATTTTGAAAATTCTAGAGAGAATTTTAAAAGCTTCAAGAGAATTTCAACAATTTTGAGAGGGATTTGAAAAGTTTCAATGGGAATGGGAAGAATTGGGACAAAAATTGGAACATTTTTAAGGGACTTTGAAAAAATTTCAACTGGAATTTTAGCCATTTTTTGACGTGAAATTGTAAACATGTGGACATGGATTTTGAAAATTCTAGAGAGAATTTTAAAAGCTTCAAGAGAATTTCAACAATTTTGAGAGGGATTTGAAAAGTTTCAATGGGAATGGGAAGAATTGGGACAAAAAATTGGAAAATTTTTAAGGGACTTTGAAAAAATTTCAACTGGAATTTTAGCCATTTTTTGACGTGAAATTGTAAACATGTTGAAGTGGATTTTGAAAATTCTAGAGAGAATTTTAAAAGCTTCAACAGAATTTCAACAATTTTGAGAGGGATTTGAAAAGTTTCAATGGGAATGGGAAGAATTGGGACAAAAATTGGAAAATTTTTAAGGGACTTCGAAAAAATTTCAACTGGAATTTTAGCCATTTTTTGACGTGAAATTGTAAACATGTGGACATGGATTTTGAAAATTCTAGAGAGAATTTTAAAAGCTTCAAGAGAATTTCAACAATTTTGAGAGGGATTTGAAAAGTTTCAATGGGAATGGGAAGAATTGGGACAAAAATTGGAAAATTTTTAAGGGACTTTGAAAAAATTTCAACTGGAATTTTAGCCATTTTTTGACGTGAAATTGTAAACATGTGGACACGGATTTTGAAAATTCTAGAGAGAATTTTAAAAGCTTCAAGAGAATTTCAACAATTTTGAGAGGGATTTGAAAAGTTTCAATGGGAATGGGAAGAATTGGGACAAAAATTGGAAAATTTTTAAGGGACTTTGAAAAAATTTCAACTGGAATTTTAGCCATTTTTTGACGTGAAATTGTAAACATGTGGACATGGATTTTGAAAATTCTAGAGAGAATTTTAAAAGCTTCAAGAGAATTTCAACAATTTTGAGAGGGATTTGAAAAGTTTCAATGGGAATGGGAAGAATTGGGACAAAAATTGGAAAATTTTTAAGGGACTTTGAAAAAATTTCAACTGGAATTTTAGCCATTTTTTGACGTGAAATTGTAAACATGTGGCCAAGGATTTTGAAAATTCTAGAGAGAATTTTAAAAGCTTCAAGAGAATTTCAACAATTTTGAGAGGGATTTGAAAAGTTTCAATGGGAATGGGAAGAATTGGGACAAAAATTGGAAAATTTTTAAGGGACTTTGAAAAAATTTCAACTGGAATTTTAGCAATTTTTTGACGTGAAATTGTAAACATGTGGACATGGATTTTGAAAATTCTAGAGAGAATTTTAAAAGCTTCAAGAGAATTTCAACAATTTTGAGAGGGATTTGAAAAGTTTCAATG
>NW_028116477.1:0-76388 GCF_964273445.1 Streptopelia decaocto | reverse complement strand
GTTCCCAATCCCCGACAAGATTGGTACCCTTTCACGTCCAAATCTCTCAAACTCCGGGAGAGATTCTCAAAACCAAGGTTGACATGGTTCGAGTTCCTTTCAACATTTTGGAAATCCAATCCCCATGAAATCTCTCAAACTCCGGGAGAGATTCTCAAAACCAAGGTTGACATGGTTCGAGTTCCTTTCAACATTTTGGAAATCCCGCTGAAACTTTGGACATTCTCGCGAAGGGTTCCCAATCCCCGACAAGATTGGTACCCTTTCACGTCCAAATCTCTCAAACTCCGGGAGAGATTCCCCCGACAAGATTGGTACCCTTTCACGTCCAAATCTCTCAAACTCCGGGAGAGATTCTCAAAACCAAGGTTGACATGGTTCGAGTTCCTTTCAACATTTTGGAAATCCCGCTGAAACTTTGGACATTCTCGCGAATGGTTCCCAATCCCCGACAAGATTGGTACCCTTTCACGTCCAAATCTCTCAAACTCCGGGAGAGATTCTCAAAACCAAGGTTGACATGTTTCGAGTTCCTTTCAACATTTTGGAAATCCCGCTGAAACTTTGGACATTGTCGCGAAGGGTTCCCAATCCCCGACAAGATTGGTACCCTTTCACGTCCAAATCTCTCAAACTCCGGGAGAGATTCTCAAAACCAAGGTTGACATGGTTCGAGTTCCTTTCAACATTTTGGAAATCCCGCTGAAACTTTGGACATTAGAGATTTGGACGTGAAAGGGTACCATCTTGTCGGGATTGGGAACCCTTCACGAGAGTGTCCAAAGTTTCAGCGGGATTTCCAAAATGTTGAAAGGAACTCGAAACATGTCAACCTTGGTTTTGAGAATCTCTCCCGGAGTTTGAGAGATTTGGACGTGAAAGGGTACCAGTCTTGTCGGGGATTGGGAACCCTTCGCGAGAATGTCCAAAGTTTCAGCGGGATTTCCAAAATGTTGAAAGGAACTCGAAACATGTCAACCTTGGTTTTGAGAATCTCTCCCGGAGTTTGAGAGATTTGGACGTGAAAGGGTACCAGTCTTGTCGGGGATTGGGAACCCTTCGCGAGAATGTCCAAAGTTTCAGCGGGATTTCCAAAATGTTGAAAGGAACTCGAAACATGTCAACCTTGGTTTTGAGAATCTCTCCCGGAGTTTGAGAGATTTGGACGTGAAAGGGTACCAGTCTTGTCGGGGATTGGGAACCCTTCGCGAGAATGTCCAAAGTTTCAGCGGGATTTCCAAAATGTTGAAAGGAACTCGAAACATGTCAACCTTGGTTTTGAGAATCTCTCCCGGAGTTTGAGAGATTTGGACGTGAAAGGGTACCAGTCTTGTCGGGGATTGGGAACCCTTCGCCAGAATGTCCAAAGTTTCAGCGGGATTTCCAAAATGTTGAAAGGAACTCGAAACATGTCAACCTTGGTTTTGAGAATCTCTCCCGGAGTTTGAGAGATTTGGACGTGAAAGGGTACCAATCTTTTCCGGGATTGGTAACCCTTCGCGAGAATGTCCAAAGTTTCAGCGGGATTTCCAAAATGTTGAAAGGAACTCGAAACATGTCAACCTTGGTTTTGAGAATCTCTCCCGGAGTTTGAGAGATTTGGACGTGAAAGGGTACCAGTCTTGTCGGGGATTGGGAACCCTTCGCGAGAATGTCCAAAGTTTCAGCGGGATTTCCAAAATGTTGAAAGGAACTCGAAACATGTCAACCTTGGTTTTGAGAATCTCTCCCGGAGTTTGAGAGATTTGGACGTGAAAGGGTACCAGTCTTGTCGGGGATTGGGAACCCTTCGCGAGAGTGTCCAAAGTTTCAGCGGGATTTCCAAAATGTTGAAAGGAACTCGAAACATGTCAACCTTGGTTTTGAGAATCTCTCCCGGAGTTTGAGAGATTTGGACGTGAAAGGGTACCAGTCTTGTCGGGGATTGGGAACCCTTTGCGAGAATGTCCAAAGTTTCAGCGGGATTTCCAAAATGTTGAGAGGAACTCGAAACATGTCAACCTTGGTTTTGAGAATCTCTCCCGGAGTTTGAGAGATTTGGACGTGAAAGGGTACCAGTCTTGTCGGGGATTGGGAACCCTTCGCGAGAATGTCCAAAGTTTCAGCGGGATTTCCAAAATGTTGAAAGGAACTCGAAACATGTCAACCTTGGTTTTGAGAATCTCTCCCGGACTTTGAGAGATTTGGACGTGAAAGGGTACCAGTCTTGTCGGGGATTGGGAACCCTTCGCGAGAATGTCCAAAGTTTCAGCGGGATTTCCAAAATGTTGAGAGGAACTCGAAACATGTCAACCTTGGTTTTGAGAATCTCTCCCGGAGTTTGAGAGATCTGGACGTGAAAGGGTACCAGTCTTGTCGGGGATTGGGAACCCTTCGCCAGAATGTCCAAAGTTTCAGCGGGATTTCCAAAATGTTGAAAGGAACTCGAAACATGTCAACCTTGGTTTTGAGAATCTCTCCCGGAGTTTGAGAGATTTGGACGTGAAAGGGTACCAGTCTTGTCGGGGATTGGGAACCCTTCGCGAGAATGTCCAAAGTTTCAGCGGGATTTCCAAAATGTTGAAAGGAACTCGAAACATGTCAACCTTGGTTTTGAGAATCTCTCCCGGAGTTTGAGAGATTTGGACGTGAAAGGGTACCAGTCTTGTCGGGGATTGGGAACCCTTCGCCAGAATGTCCAAAGTTTCAGCGGGATTTCCAAAATGTTGAAAGGAACTCGAAACATGTCAACCTTGGTTTTGAGAATCTCTCCCGGAGTTTGAGAGATTTGGACGTGAAAGGGTACCAGTCTTGTCGGGGATTGGGAACCCTTCGCGACATTGTCCAAAGTTTCAGCGGGATTTCCAAAATGTTGAAAGGAACTCGAAACATGTCAACCTTGGTTTTGAGAATCTCTCCCGGAGTTTGAGAGATTTGGACGTGAAAGGGTACCAGTCTTGTCGGGGATTGGTAACCCTTCGCCAGAATGTCCAAAGTTTCAGCGGGATTTCCAAAATGTTGAGAGGAACTCGAAACATGTCAACCTTGGTTTTGAGAATCTCTCCCGGAGTTTGAGAGATTTGGACGTGAAAGGGTACCAGTCTTGTCGGGGATTGGGAACCCTTCGCGAGAATGTCCAAAGTTTCAGCGGGATTTCCAAAATGTTGAAAGGAACTCGAAACATGTCAACCTTGGTTTTGAGAATCTCTCCCGGACTTTGAGAGATTTGGACGTGAAAGGGTACCAGTCTTGTCGGGGATTGGGAACCCTTCGCGAGAATGTCCAAAGTTTCAGCGGGATTTCCAAAATGTTGAGAGGAACTCGAAACATGTCAACCTTGGTTTTGAGAATCTCTCCCGGAGTTTGAGAGATCTGGACGTGAAAGGGTACCAGTCTTGTCGGGGATTGGGAACCCTTCGCCAGAATGTCCAAAGTTTCAGCGGGATTTCCAAAATGTTGAAAGGAACTCGAAACATGTCAACCTTGGTTTTGAGAATCTCTCCCGGAGTTTGAGAGATTTGGACGTGAAAGGGTACCAGTCTTGTCGGGGATTGGGAACCCTTCGCCAGAATGTCCAAAGTTTCAGCGGGATTTCCAAAATGTTGAGAGGAACTCGAAACATGTCAACCTTGGTTTTGAGAATCTCTCCCGGAGTTTGGGAGATTTGGACGTGAAAGGGTACCAGTCTTGTCGGGATTGGGAACCCTTCGCCAGAATGTCCAAAGTTTCAGCGGGATTTCCAAAATGTTGAGAGGAACTCGAAACATGTCAACCTTGGTTTTGAGAATCTCTCCCGGAGTTTGAGAGATTTGGACGTGAAAGGGTACCAGTCTTGTCGGGGATTGGGAACCCTTCGCGAGAATGTCCAAAGTTTCAGCGGGATTTCCAAAATGTTGAAAGGAACTCGAAACATGTCAACCTTGGTTTTGAGAATCTCTCCCGGAGTTTGAGAGATTTGGACGTGAAAGGGTACCAGTCTTGTCGGGGATTGGGAACCCTTCGCGAGAATGTCCAAAGTTTCAGCGGGATTTCCAAAATGTTGAAAGGAACTCGAAACATGTCAACCTTGGTTTTGAGAATCTCTCCCGGAGTTTGAGAGATTTGGACGTGAAAGGGTACCAGTCTTGTCGGGGATTGGGAACCCTTCGCGAGAATGTCCAAAGTTTCAGCGGGATTTCCAAAATGTTGAAAGGAACTCGAAACATGTCAACCTTGGTTTTGAGAATCTCTCCCGGAGTTTGAGAGATTTGGACGTGAAAGGGTACCAGTCTTGTTGGGGATTGGGAACCCTTCGCGAGAATGTCCAAAGTTTCAGCGGGATTTCCAAAATGTTGAAAGGAACTCGAAACATGTCAACCTTGGTTTTGAGAATCTCTCCCGGAGTTTGAGAGATTTGGACGTGAAAGGGTACCAATCTTTTCACGGATTGGTAACCCTTCGCGAGAATGTCCAAAGTTTCAGCGGGATTTCCAAAATGTTGAAAGGAACTCGAAACATGTCAACCTTGGTTTTGAGAATCTCTCCCGGAGTTTGAGAGATTTGGACGTGAAAGGGTACCAGTCTTGTCGGGGATTGGGAACCCTTCGCCAGAATGTCCAAAGTTTCAGCGGGATTTCCAAAATGTTGAAAGGAACTCGAAACATGTCAACCTTGGTTTTGAGAATCTCTCCCGGAGTTTGAGAGATTTGGACGTGAAAGGGTACCAGTCTTGTCGGGGATTGGGAACCCTTCACGAGAGTGTCCAAAGTTTCAGCGGGATTTCCAAAATGTTGAAAGGAACTCGAAACATGTCAACCTTGGTTTTGAGAATCTCTCCCGGAGTTTGAGAGATTTGGACGTGAAAGGGTACCAGTCTTGTCGGGGATTGGGAACCCTTCGCGAGAATGTCCAAAGTTTCAGCGGGATTTCCAAAATGTTGAAAGGAACTCGAAACATGTCAACCTTGGTTTTGAGAATCTCTCCCGGAGTTTGAGAGATTTGGACGTGAAAGGGTACCAGTCTTGTCGGGGATTGGGAACCCTTCGCGAGAATGTCCAAAGTTTCAGCGGGATTTCCAAAATGTTGAAAGGAACTCGAAACATGTCAACCTTGGTTTTGAGAATCTCTCCCGGAGTTTGAGAGATTTGGACGTGAAAGGGTACCAGTCTTGTCGGGGATTGGGAACCCTTCGCCAGAATGTCCAAAGTTTCAGCGGGATTTCCAAAATGTTGAAAGGAACTCGAAACATGTCAACCTTGGTTTTGAGAATCTCTCCCGGAGTTTGAGAGATTTGGACGTGAAAGGGTACCAGTCTTGTCGGGGATTGGGAACCCTTCGCGACAATGTCCAAAGTTTCAGCGGGATTTCCAAAATGTTGAGAGGAACTCGAAACATGTCAACCTTGGTTTTGAGAATCTCTCCCGGAGTTTGAGAGATTTGGACGTGAAAGGGTACCAGTCTTGTCGGGGATTGGGAACCCTTTGCGAGAATGTCCAAAGTTTCAGCGGGATTTCCAAAATGTTGAAAGGAACTCGAAACATGTCAACCTTGGTTTTGAGAATCTCTCCCGGAGTTTGAGAGATTTGGACGTGAAAGGGTACCAGTCTTGTCGGGGATTGGGAACCCTTCGCGAGAATGTCCAAAGTTTCAGCGGGATTTCCAAAATGTTGAGAGGAACTCGAAACATGTCAACCTTGGTTTTGAGAATCTCTCCCGGAGTTTGAGAGATCTGGACGTGAAAGGGTACCAGTCTTGTCGGGGATTGGGAACCCTTCGCCAGAATGTCCAAAGTTTCAGCGGGATTTCCAAAATGTTGAAAGGAACTCGAAACATGTCAACCTTGGTTTTGAGAATCTCTCCCGGAGTTTGAGAGATTTGGACGTGAAAGGGTACCAGTCTTGTCGGGGATTGGGAACCCTTCGCCAGAATGTCCAAAGTTTCAGTGGGATTTCCAAAATGTTGAAAGGAACTCGAAACATGTCAACCTTGGTTTTGAGAATCTCTCCCGGAGTTTGAGAGATTTGGACGTGAAAGGGTACCAGTCTTGTCGGGGATTGGGAACCCTTTGCGAGAATGTCCAAAGTTTCAGCGGGATTTCCAAAATGTTGAAAGGAACTCGAAACATGTCAACCTTGGTTTTGAGAATCTCTCCCGGAGTTTGAGAGATTTGGACGTGAAAGGGTACCAATCTTTTCACGGATTGGTAACCCTTCGCGAGAATGTCCAAAGTTTCAGCGGGATTTCCAAAATGTTGAAAGGAACTCGAAACATGTCAACCTTGGTTTTGAGAATCTCTCCCGGAGTTTGAGAGATTTGGACGTGAAAGGGTACCAGTCTTGTCGGGGATTGGGAACCCTTCGCGAGAATGTCCAAAGTTTCAGCGGGATTTCCAAAATGTTGAAAGGAACTCGAAACATGTCAACCTTGGTTTTGAAAATCTCTCCCGGAGTTTGAGAGATTTGGACGTGAAAGGGTACCAGTCTTGTCGGGGATTGGGAACCCTTCGCGACAATGTCCAAAGTTTCAGCGAGATTTCCAAAATGTTGAGAGGAACTCGAAACATGTCAACCTTGGTTTTGAGAATCTCTCCCGGAGTTTGAGAGATTTGGACGTGAAAGGGTACCAGTCTTGTCGGGGATTGGGAACCCTTTGCGAGAATGTCCAAAGTTTCAGCGGGATTTCCAAAATGTTGAAAGGAACTCGAAACATGTCAACCTTGGTTTTGAGAATCTCTCCCGGAGTTTGAGAGATTTGGACGTGAAAGGGTACCAGTCTTGTCGGGGATTGGGAACCCTTCGCGAGAATGTCCAAAGTTTCAGCGGGATTTCCAAAATGTTGAGAGGAACTCGAAACATGTCAACCTTGGTTTTGAGAATCTCTCCTGGAGTTTGAGAGATCTGGACGTGAAAGGGTACCAGTCTTGTCGGGGATTGGGAACCCTTCGCCAGAATGTCCAAAGTTTCAGCGGGATTTCCAAAATGTTGAAAGGAACTCGAAACATGTCAACCTTGGTTTTGAGAATCTCTCCCGGAGTTTGAGAGATTTGGACGTGAAAGGGTACCAGTCTTGTCGGGGATTGGGAACCCTTCGCCAGAATGTCCAAAGTTTCAGTGGGATTTCCAAAATGTTGAAAGGAACTCGAAACATGTCAACCTTGGTTTTGAGAATCTCTCCCGGAGTTTGAGAGATTTGGACGTGAAAGGGTACCAGTCTTGTCGGGGATTGGGAACCCTTTGCGAGAATGTCCAAAGTTTCAGCGGGATTTCCAAAATGTTGAAAGGAACTCGAAACATGTCAACCTTGGTTTTGAGAATCTCTCCCGGAGTTTGAGAGATTTGGACGTGAAAGGGTACCAGTCTTGTCGGGGATTGGGAACCCTTTGCGAGAATGTCCAAAGTTTCAGCGGGATTTCCAAAATGTTGAAAGGAACTCGAAACATGTCAACCTTGGTTTTGAGAATCTCTCCCGGAGTTTGAGAGATTTGGACGTGAAAGGGTACCAGTCTTGTCGGGGATTGGGAACCCTTCGCGAGAATGTCCAAAGTTTCAGCGGGATTTCCAAAATGTTGAAAGGAACTCGAAACATGTCAACCTTGGTTTTGAGAATCTCTCCCGGAGTTTGAGAGATTTGGACGTGAAAGGGTACCAGTCTTGTCGGGGATTGGGAACCCTTAGCGAGAATGTCCAAAGTTTCAGCGGGATTTCCAAAATGTTGAAAGGAACTCGAAACATGTCAACCTTGGTTTTGAGAATCTCTCCCGGAGTTTGAGAGATTTGGACGTGAAAGGGTACCAATCTTTTCGCGGACTGGGAACCCTTCGCGAGAATGTCCAAAGTTTCAGCGGGATTTCCAAAATGTTGAAAGGAACTCGAAACATGTCAACCTTGGTTTTGAGAATCTCTCCCGGAGTTTGAGAGATTTAGACGTGAAAGGGTACCAGTCTTGTCGGGGATCGGGAACCCTTCGCGAGAATGTCCAAAGTTTCAGCGGGATTTCCAAAATGTTGAAAGGAACTCGAAACATGTCAACCTTGGTTTTGAGAATCTCTCCCGGAGTTTGAGAGATTTGGACGTGAAAGGGTACCAGTCTTGTCGGGGATTGGGAACCCTTCGCGAGAATGTCCAAAGTTTCAGCGGGATTTCCAAAATGTTGAAAGGAACTCGAAACATGTCAACCTTGGTTTTGAGAATCTCTCCCGGAGTTTGAGAGATTTGGACGTGAAAGGGTACCAGTCTTGTCGGGGATTTGGAACCCTTTGCGAGAATGTCCAAAGTTTCAGCGGGATTTCCAAAATGTTGAGAGGAACTCGAAACATGTCAACCTTGGTTTTGAGAATCTCTCCCGGAGTTTGAGAGATTTGGACGTGAAAGGGTACCAATCGTTTCGCGGATTGGGAACCCTTCGCGAGAATGTCCAAAGTTTCAGCGGGATTTCCAAAATGTTGAAAGGAACTCGAAACATGTCAACCTTGGTTTTGAGAATCTCTCCCGGAGTTTGAGAGTTTTGGACGTGAAAGGGTACCAGTCTTGTCGGGGATCGGGAACCCTTCGCGAGAATGTCCAAAGTTTCAGCGGGATTTCCAAAATGTTGAAAGGAACTCGAAACATGTCTTCCTTGGTTTTGAGAATCTCTCTCGGAGTTTGAGAGATTTAGACGTGAAAGGGTACCAGTCTTGTCGGGGATCGGGAACCCTTCGCCAGAATGTCCAAAGTTTCAGCGGGATTTCCAAAATGTTGAAAGGAACTCGAAACATGTCAACCTTGGTTTTGAGAATCTCTCCCGGAGTTTGAGAGATTTGGACGTGAAAGGGTACCAGTCTTGTCGGGGATTGGGAACCCTTCGCCAGAATGTCCAAAGTTTCAGCGGGATTTCCAAAATGTTGAAAGGAACTCGAAACATGTCAACCTTGGTTTTGAGAATCTCTCCCGGAGTTTGAGAAATTTGGACGGGAAAGGCTACCAGTCTTGTCGGGGATCGGGAACCCTTTGCGAGAATGTCCAAAGTTTCAGCGGGATTTCCAAAATGTTGAAAGGAACTCGAAACATGTCAACCTTGGTTTTGAGAATCTCTCCCGGAGTTTGAGAGATTTGGACGTGAAAGGGTACCAGTCTTGTCGGGGATTGGGAACCCTTCGCCAGAATGTCCAAAGTTTCAGCGGGATTTCCAAAATGTTGAAAGGAACTCGAAACATGTCAACCTTGGTTTTGAGAATCTCTCCCGGAGTTTGAGAGATTTGGACGTGAAAGGGTACCAGTCTTGTCGGGGATTGGGAACCCTTCGCGAGAATGTCCAAAGTTTCAGCGGGATTTCCAAAATGTTGAAAGGAACTCGAAACATGTCAACCTTGGTTTTGAGAATCTCTCCCGGAGTTTGAGAGATTTGGACGTGAAAGGGTACCAGTCTTGTCGGGGATTGGGAACCCTTAGCGAGAATGTCCAAAGTTTCAGCGGGATTTCCAAAATGTTGAAAGGAACTCGAAACATGTCAACCTTGGTTTTGAGAATCTCTCCCGGAGTTTGAGAGATTTGGACGTGAAAGGGTACCAGTCTTGTCGGGGATTGGGAACCCTTCGTGAGAATGTCCAAGGTTTCAGCGGGATTTCCAAAATGTTGAAAGGAACTCGAAACATGTCAACCTTGGTTTTGAGAATCTCTCCCGGAGTTTGAGAGATTTGCACGTGAAAGGGTACCAGTCTTGTCGGGGATTGGGAACCCTTCGCGAGAATGTCCAAGGTTTCAGCGGGATTTCCAAAATGTTGAAAGGAACTCGAAACATGTCAACCTTGGTTTTGAGAATCTCTCCCGGAGTTTGAGAGATTTGGACGTGAAAGGGTACCAGTCTTGTCGGGGATCGGGAACCCTTTGCGAGAATGTCCAAAGTTTCAGCGGGATTTCCAAAATGTTGAAAGGAACTCGAAACATGTCAACCTTGGTTTTGAGAATCTCTCCCGGAGTTTGAGAGATTTGGACGTGAAAGGGTACCAGTCTTGTCGGGGATTGGGAACCCTTCGCGAGAATGTCCAAAGTTTCAGCGGGATTTCCAAAATGTTGAAAGGAACTCGAAACATGTCAACCTTGGTTTTGAGAATCTCTCCCGGAGTTTGAGAGATTTGGACGTGAAAGGGTACCAGTCTTGTCGGGGATTGGGAACCCTTCGCGAGAATGTCCAAAGTTTCAGCGGGATTTCCAAAATGTTGAGAGGAACTTGAAACATGTCAACCTTGGTTTTGAGAATCTCTCCCGGAGTTTGAGAGATTTGGACGTGAAAGGGTACCAGTCTTGTCGGGGATTGGGAACCCTTCGCAAGAATGTCCAAGGTTTCAGCGGGATTTCCAAAATGTTGAAAGGAACTCGAAACATGTCAACCTTGGTTTTGAGAATCTCTCCCGGAGTTTGAGAGATTTGGACGTGAAAGGGTACCAGTCTTGTCCGGGATCGGGAACCCTTCGCGAGAATGTCCAAAGTTTCAGCGGGATTTCCAAAATGTTGAAAGGAACTCGAAACATGTCAACCTTGGTTTTGAGAATCTCTCCCGGAGTTTGAGAGATTTGGACGTGAAAGGGTACCAGTCTTGTCGGGGATTGGGAACCCTTCGCGAGAATGTCCAAAGTTTCAGCGGGATTTCCAAAATGTTGAAAGGAACTCGAAACATGTCAACCTTGGTTTTGAGAATCTCTCCCGGAGTTTGAGAGATTTGGACGTGAAAGGGTACCAGTCTTGTCGGGGATTGGGAACCCTTCGCGAGAATGTCCAAAGTTTCAGCGGGATTTCCAAAATGTTGAAAGGAACTCGAAACATGTCAACCTTGGTTTTGAGAATCTCTCCCGGAGTTTGAGAGATTTGGACGTGAAAGGGTACCAGTCTTGTCGGGGATTGGGAACCCTTCGCAAGAATGTCCAAAGTTTCAGCGGGATTTCCAAAATGTTGAAAGGAACTCGAAACATGTCAACCTTGGTTTTGAGAATCTCTCCCGGAGTTTGAGAGATTTGGACGTGAAAGGGTACCAGTCTTGTCGGGGATTGGGAACCCTTCGCGACAATGTCCAAAGTTTCAGCGGGATTTCCAAAATGTTGAAAGGAACTCGCAACATGTCAACCTTGGTTTTGAGAATCTCTCCCGGAGTTTGAGAGATTTGGACGTGAAAGGGTACCAGTCTTGTCGGGGATTGGGAACCCTTCGCGAGAATGTCCAAAGTTTCAGCGGGATTTCCAAAATGTTGAAAGGAACTCGAAACATGTCAACCTTGGTTTTGAGAATCTCTCCCGGAGTTTGAGAGATTTGGACGTGAAAGGGTACCAGTCTTGTCGGGGATTGGGAACCCTTCGCGAGAATGTCCAAAGTTTCAGCGGGATTTCCAAAATGTTGAAAGGAACTCGAAACATGTCAACCTTGGTTTTGAGAATCTCTCCCGGAGTTTGAGAGTTTTGGACGTGAAAGGTTACCAGTCTTGTCGGGGATTGGGAACCCTTCGCGAGAATGTCCAAAGTTTCAGCGGGATTTCCAAAATGTTGAAAGGAACTCGAAACATGTCAACCTTGGTTTTGAGAATCTCTCCCGGAGTTTGAGAGATTTGGACGTGAAAGGGTACCAATCTTTTTGCGGATTGGGAACCCTTCGCGAGAATGTCCAAAGTTTCAGCGGGATTTCCAAAATGTTGAAAGGAACTCGAAACATGTCAACCTTGGTTTTGAGAATCTCTCCCGGAGTTTGAGAGATTTGGACGTGAAAGGGTACCAGTCTTGTCGGGGATTGGGAACCCTTCGCCAGAATGTCCAAAGTTTCAGCGGGATTTCCAAAATGTTGAAAGGAACTCGAAACATGTCAACCTTGGTTTTGAGAATCTCTCCCGGAGTTTGAGAAATTTGGACGGAAAAGGCTACCAGTCTTGTCGGGGATCGGGAACCCTTTGCGAGAATGTCCAAAGTTTCAGCGGGATTTCCAAAATGTTGAAAGGAACTCGAAACATGTCAACCTTGGTTTTGAGAATCTCTCCCGGAGTTTGAGAGATTTGGACGTGAAAGGGTACCAGTCTTGTCGGGGATTGGGAACCCTTCGCGACAATGTCCAAAGTTTCAGCGGGATTTCCAAAATGTTGAGAGGAACTCGAAACATGTCAACCTTGGTTTTGAGAATCTCTCCCGGAGTTTGAGAGATTTGGACGTGAAAGGGTACCAGTCTTGTCGGGGATTGGGAACCCTTCGCGAGAATGTCCAAAGTTTCAGCGGGATTTCCAAAATGTTGAAAGGAACTCGAAACATGTCAACCTTGGTTTTGAGAATCTCTCCCGGAGTTTGAGAGATTTGGACGTGAAAGGGTACCAGTCTTGTCGGGGATTGGGAACCCTTCGCGAGAATGTCCAAAGTTTCAGCGGGATTTCCAAAATGTTGAAAGGAACTCGAAACATGTCAACCTTGGTTTTGAGAATCTCTCCCGGAGTTTGAGAGATTTGGACGTGAAAGGGTACCAGTCTTGTCGGGGATTGGGAACCCTTCGCCAGAATGTCCAAAGTTTCAGCGGGATTTCCAAAATGTTGAAAGGAACTCGAAACATGTCAACCTTGGTTTTGAGAATCTCTCCCGGAGTTTGAGAAATTTGGACGGGAAAGGCTACCAGTCTTGTCGGGGATCGGGAACCCTTTGCGAGAATGTCCAAAGTTTCAGCGGGATTTCCAAAATGTTGAAAGGAACTCGAAACATGTCAACCTTGGTTTTGAGAATCTCTCCCGGAGTTTGAGAGATTTGGACGTGAAAGGGTACCAGTCTTGTCGGGGATTGGGAACCCTTCGCGAGAATGTCCAAAGTTTCAGCGGGATTTCCAAAATGTTGAGAGGAACTCGAAACATGTCAACCTTGGTTTTGAGAATCTCTCCCGGAGTTTGAGAGATTTGGACGTGAAAGGGTACCAGTCTTGTCGGGGATTGGGAACCCTTCGCGAGAATGTCCAAAGTTTCAGCGGGATTTCCAAAATGTTGAAAGGAACTCGAAACATGTCAACCTTGGTTTTGAGAATCTCTCCCGGACTTTGAGAGATTTGGACGTGAAAGGGTACCAGTCTTGTCAGGGATTGGGAACCCTTAGCGAGAATGTCCAAAGTTTCAGCGGGATTTCCAAAATGTTGAAAGGAACTCGAAACATGTCAACCTTGGTTTTGAGAATCTCTCCCGGAGTTTGAGAGATTTGGACGTGAAAGGGTACCAGTCTTGTCGGGGATTGGGAACCCTTCGTGAGAATGTCCAAGGTTTCAGCGGGATTTCCAAAATGTTGAAAGGAACTCGAAACATGTCAACCTTGGTTTTGAGAATCTCTCCCGGAGTTTGAGAGATTTGGACGTGAAAGGGTACCAATCTTTTCGCGGATTGGGAACCCTTCGCGAGAATGTCCAAAGTTTCAGCGGGATTTCCAAAATGTTGAAAGGAACTCGAAACATGTCAACCTTGGTTTTGAGAATCTCTCCCGGAGTTTGAGAAATTTGGACGGGAAAGGCTACCAGTCTTGTCGGGGATCGGGAACCCTTTGCGAGAATGTCCAAAGTTTCAGCGGGATTTCCAAAATGTTGAAAGGAACTCGAAACATGTCAACCTTGGTTTTGAGAATCTCTCCCGGAGTTTGAGAGATTTGGACGTGAAAGGGTACCAGTCTTGTCGGGGATCGGGAACCCTTCGCGAGAATGTCCAAAGTTTCAGCGGGATTTCCAAAATGTTGAGAGGAACTCGAAACATGTCAACCTTGGTTTTGAGAATCTCTCCCGGAGTTTGAGAGATTTGGACGTGAAAGGGTACCAGTCTTGTCGGGGATTGGGAACCCTTCGCGAGAATGTCCAAAGTTTCAGCGGGATTTCCAAAATGTTGAAAGGAACTCGAAACATGTCAACCTTGGTTTTGAGAATCTCTCCCGGAGTTTGAGAGATTTGGACGTGAAAGGGTACCAGTCTTGTCGGGGATTGGGAACCCTTAGCGAGAATGTCCAAAGTTTCAGCGGGATTTCCAAAATGTTGAAAGGAACTCGAAACATGTCAACCTTGGTTTTGAGAATCTCTCCCGGAGTTTGAGAGATTTGGACGTGAAAGGGTACCAGTCTTGTCGGGGATTGGGAACCCTTCGTGAGAATGTCCAAGGTTTCAGCGGGATTTCCAAAATGTTGAAAGGAACTCGAAACATGTCAACCTTGGTTTTGAGAATCTCTCCCGGAGTTTGAGAGATTTGGACGTGAAAGGGTACCAATCTTTTCGCGGATTGGGAACCCTTCGCGAGAATGTCCAAAGTTTCAGCGGGATTTCCAAAATGTTGAAAGGAACTCGAAACATGTCAACCTTGGTTTTGAGAATCTCTCCCGGAGTTTGAGAGATTTGGACGTGAAAGGGTACCAGTCTTGTCGGGGATTGGGAACCCTTCGCGAGAATGTCCAAAGTTTCAGCGGGATTTCCAAAATGTTGAAAGGAACTCGAAACATGTCAACCTTGGTTTTGAGAATCTCTCCCGGAGTTTGAGAGATTTGGACGTGAAAGGGTACCAGTCTTGTCGGGGATTGGGAACCCTTCGCGAGAATGTCCAAAGTTTCAGCGGGATTTCCAAAATGTTGAAAGGAACTCGAAACATGTCAACCTTGGTTTTGAGAATCTCTCCCGGAGTTTGAGAGATTTGGACGTGAAAGGGTACCAGTCTTGTCAGGGATTGGGAACCCTTCGCGAGAATGTCCAAAGTTTCAGCGGGATTTCCAAAATGTTGAGAGGAAATTGAAACATGTCAACCTTGGTTTTGAGAATCTCTCCCGGAGTTTGAGAGATTTGGACGTGAAAGGGTACCAGTCTTGTCGGGGATTGGGAACCCTTCGCGAGAATGTCCAAGGTTTCAGCGGGATTTCCAAAATGTTGAAAGGAACTCGAAACATGTCAACCTTGGTTTTGAGAATCTCTCCCGGAGTTTGAGAGATCTGGACGTGAAAGGGTACCAGTCTTGTCCGGGATCGGGAACCCTTCGCGAGAATGTCCAAAGTTTCAGCGGGATTTCCAAAATGTTGAAAGGAACTCGAAACATGTCAACCTTGGTTTTGAGAATCTCTCCCGGAGTTTGAGAGATTTGGACGTGAAAGGGTACCAGTCATGTCGGGGATTGGGAACCCTTCGCGAGAATGTCCAAAGTTTCAGCGGGATTTCCAAAATGTTGAAAGGAACTCGAAACATGTCAACCTTGGTTTTGAGAATCTCTCCCGGAGTTTGAGAGATTTGGACGTGAAAGGGTACCAATCTTTTTGCGGATTGGGAACCCTTCGCGAGAATGTCCAAAGTTTCAGCGGGATTTCCAAAATGTTGAAAGGAACTCGAAACATGTCAACCTTGGTTTTGAGAATCTCTCCCGGAGTTTGAGAGATTTGGACGTGAAAGGGTACCAGTCTTGTCGGGGATTGGGAACCCTTCGTGAGAATGTCCAAGGTTTCAGCGGGATTTCCAAAATGTTGAAAGGAACTCGAAACATGTCAACCTTGGTTTTGAGAATCTCTCCCGGAGTTTGAGAGATTTGGACGTGAAAGGGTACCAATCTTTTCGCGGATTGGGAACCCTTCGCGAGAATGTCCAAAGTTTCAGCGGGATTTCCAAAATGTTGAAAGGAACTCGAAACATGTCAACCTTGGTTTTGAGAATCTCTCCCGGAGTTTGAGAGATTTGGACGTGAAAGGGTACCAGTCTTGTCGGGGATTGGGAACCCTTCGCGAGAATGTCCAAAGTTTCAGCGGGATTTCCAAAATGTTGAAAGGAACTCGAAACATGTCAACCTTGGTTTTGAGAATCTCTCCCGGAGTTTGAGAGATTTGGACGTGAAAGGGTACCAGTCTTGTCGGGGATTGGGAACCCTTCGCGAGAATGTCCAAAGTTTCAGCGGGATTTCCAAAATGTTGAAAGGAACTCGAAACATGTCAACCTTGGTTTTGAGAATCTCTCCCGGAGTTTGAGAGATTTGGACGTGAAAGGGTACCAGTCTTGTCAGGGATTGGGAACCCTTCGCGAGAATGTCCAAAGTTTCAGCGGGATTTCCAAAATGTTGAGAGGAAATTGAAACATGTCAACCTTGGTTTTGAGAATCTCTCCCGGAGTTTGAGAGATTTGGACGTGAAAGGGTACCAGTCTTGTCGGGGATTGGGAACCCTTCGCGAGAATGTCCAAGGTTTCAGCGGGATTTCCAAAATGTTGAAAGGAACTCGAAACATGTCAACCTTGGTTTTGAGAATCTCTCCCGGAGTTTGAGAGATTTGGACGTGAAAGGGTACCAGTCTTGTCCGGGATCGGGAACCCTTCGCGAGAATGTCCAAAGTTTCAGCGGGATTTCCAAAATGTTGAAAGGAACTCGAAACATGTCAACCTTGGTTTTGAGAATCTCTCCCGGAGTTTGAGAGATTTGGACGTGAAAGGGTACCAGTCATGTCGGGGATTGGGAACCCTTCGCGAGAATGTCCAAAGTTTCAGCGGGATTTCCAAAATGTTGAAAGGAACTCGAAACATGTCAACCTTGGTTTTGAGAATCTCTCCCGGAGTTTGAGAGATTTGGACGTGAAAGGGTACCAGTCATGTCGGGGATTGGGAACCCTTCGCGAGAATGTCCAAAGTTTCAGCGGGATTTCCAAAATGTTGAAAGGAACTCGAAACATGTCAACCTTGGTTTTGAGAATCTCTCCCGGAGTTTGAGAGATTTGGACGTGAAAGGGTACCAGTCTTGTCGGGGATTGGGAACCCTTCGCGAGAATGTCCAAAGTTTCAGCGGGATTTCCAAAATGTTGAAAGGAACTCGAAACATGTCAACCTTGGTTTTGAGAATCTCTCCCGGAGTTTGAGAGATTTGGACGTGAAAGGGTACCAGTCTTGTCGGGGATTGGGAACCCTTTGCGAGAATGTCCAAAGTTTCAGCGGTATTTCCAAAATGCTGAGAGGAACTCGAAACATGTCAACCTTGGTTTTGAGAATCTCTCCCGGAGTTTGAGAGATTTGGACGTGAAAGGGTACCAGTCTTGTCGGGGATTGGGAACCCTTCACGAGAATGTCCAAAGTTTCAGCGGGATTTCCAAAATGTTGAAAGGAACTCGAACCATGTCAACCTTGGTTTTGAGAATCTCTCCCGGAGTTTGAGAGATTTGGACGTGAAAGGGTACCAGTCTTGTCGGGGATTGGGAACCCTTCGCGAGAATGTCCAAAGTTTCAGCGGGATTTCCAAAATGTTGAAAGGAACTCGCAACATGTCAACCTTGGTTTTGAGAATCTCTCCCGGAGTTTGAGAGATTTGGACGTGAAAGGGTACCAGTCTTGTCGGGGATTGGGAACCCTTCGCGAGAATGTCCAAAGTTTCAGCGGGATTTCCAAAATGTTGAAAGGAACTCGAAACATGTCAACCTTGGTTTTGAGAATCTCTCCCAGAGTTTGAGAGATTTGGACGTGAAAGGGTACCAGTCTTGTCGGGGATTGGGAACCCTTCGCGAGAATGTCCAAAGTTTCAGCGGGATTTCCAAAATGTTGAAAGGAACTCGAAACATGTCAACCTTGATTTTGAGAATCTCTCCCGGAGTTTGAGAGTTTTGGACGTGAAAGGTTACCAGTCTTGTCGGGGATTGGGAACCCTTCGCGAGAATGTCCAAAGTTTCAGCGGGATTTCCAAAATGTTGAAAGGAACTCGAAACATGTCAACCTTGGTTTTGAGAATCTCTCCCGGAGTTTGAGAGATTTGGACGTGAAAGGGTACCAATCTTTTTGCGGATTGGGAACCCTTCGCGAGAATGTCCAAAGTTTCAGCGGGATTTCCAAAATGTTGAAAGGAACTCGAAACATGTCAACCTTGGTTTTGAGAATCTCTCCCGGAGTTTGAGAGATTTGGATGTGAAAGGGTACCAGTCTTGTCGGGGATTGGGAACCCTTCGCGAGAATGTCCAAAGTTTCAGCGGGATTTCCAAAATGTTGAAAGGAACTCGAAACATGTCAACCTTGGTTTTGAGAATCTCTCCCGGAGTTTGAGAGATCTGGACGTGAAAGGGTACCAGTCTTGTCGGGGATTGGGAACCCTTCGCGAGAATGTCCAAAGTTTCAGCGGGATTTCCAAAATGTTGAAAGGAACTCGAAACATGTCAACCTTGGTTTTGAGAATCTCTCCCGGAGTTTGAGAGATTTGGACGTGAAAGGGTACCAGTCTTGTCGGGGATTGGGAACCCTTCGCGAGAATGTCCAAAGTTTCAGCGGGATTTCCAAAATGTTGAAAGGAACTCGAAACATGTCAACCTTGGTTTTGAGAATCTCTCCCGGAGTTTGAGAGATTTGGACGTGAAAGGGTACCAGTCTTGTCGGGGATTGGGAACCCTTCGCGAGAATGTCCAAAGTTTCAGCGGGATTTCCAAAATGTTGAAAGGAACTCGAAACATGTCAACCTTGGTTTTGAGAATCTCTCCCGGAGTTTGAGAGATTTGGACGTGAAAGGGTACCAATCTTTTTGCGGATTGGGAACCCTTCGCGAGAATGTCCAAAGTTTCAGCGGGATTTCCAAAATGTTGAAAGGAACTCGAAACATGTCAACCTTGGTTTTGAGAATCTCTCCCGGAGTTTGAGAGATTTGGATGTGAAAGGGTACCAGTCTTGTCGGGGATTGGGAACCCTTCGCGAGAATGTCCAAAGTTTCAGCGGGATTTCCAAAATGTTGAAAGGAACTCGAAACATGTCAACCTTGGTTTTGAGAATCTCTCCCGGAGTTTGAGAGATCTGGACGTGAAAGGGTACCAGTCTTGTCGGGGATTGGGAACCCTTAGCGAGAATGTCCAAAGTTTCAGCGGGATTTCCAAAATGTTGAAAGTTACTCGAAACATGTCAACCTTGGTTTTGAGAATCTCTCCCGGAGTTTGAGAGATTTGGACGTGAAAGGGTACCAGTCTTGTCGGGGATTGGGAACCCTTCGCGAGAATGTCCAAGGTTTCAGCGGGATTTCCAAAATGTTGAAAGGAACTCGAAACATGTCAACCTTGCTTTTGAGAATCTCTCCCGGAGTTTGAGAGATTTGGACGTGAAAGGGTACCAATCTTGTCGGGGATTGGGAACCCTTCGCGAGAATGTCCAAAGTTTCAGCGGGATTTTCAAAATGTTGAAAGGAACTCGAAACATGTCAACCTTGGTTTTGAGAATCTCTCCCGGAGTTTGAGAGATTTGGACGTGAAAGGGTACCAGTCTTGTCGGGGATTGGGAACCCTTCGCGAGAATGTCCAAAGTTTCAGCGGGATTTCCAAAATGTTGAAAGGAACTCGAAACATGTCAACCTTGGTTTTGAGAATCTCTCCCGGAGTTTGAGAGATTTGGACGTGAAAGGGTACCAGTCTTGTCGGGGATTGGGAACCCTTCGCGAGAATGTCCAAAGTTTCAGCAGGATTTCCAAAATGTTGAAAGGAACTCGAAACATGTCAACCTTGGTTTTGAGAATCTCTCCCGGAGTTTGAGAGATCTGGACGTGAAAGGGTACCAGTCTTGTCGGGGATTGGGAACCCTTCGCGAGAATGTCCAAAGTTTCAGCGGGATTTCCAAAATGTTGAAAGGAACTCGAAACATGTCAACCTTGGTTTTGAGAATCTCTCCCGGAGTTTGAGAGATTTGGACGTGAAAGGGTACCAGTCTTGTCGGGGATTGGGAACCCTTCGCGAGAATGTCCAAGGTTTCAGCGGGATTTCCAAAATGTTGAAAGGAACTCGAAACATGTCAACCTTGCTTTTGAGAATCTCTCCCGGAGTTTGAGAGATTTGGACGTGAAAGGGTACCAATCTTGTCGGGGATTGGGAACCCTTCGCGAGAATGTCCAAAGTTTCAGCGGGATTTTCAAAATGTTGAAAGGAACTCGAAACATGTCAACCTTGGTTTTGAGAATCTCTCCCGGAGTTTGAGAGATTTGGACGTGAAAGGGTACCAGTCTTGTCGGGGATTGGGAACCCTTCGCGAGAATGTCTAAAGTTTCAGCGGGATTTCCAAAATGTTGAAAGGAACTCGATACATGTCAACCTTGGTTTTGAGAATCTCTCCCGGAGTTTGAGAGATTTGGACGTGAAAGGGTACCAGTCTTGTCGGGGATTGGGAACCCTTCGCGAGAATGTCCAAAGTTTCAGCAGGATTTCCAAAATGTTGAAAGGAACTCGAAACATGTCAACCTTGGTTTTGAGAATCTCTCCCGGAGTTTGAGAGATTTGGACGTGAAAGGGTACCAGTCTTGTCGGGGATTGGGAACCCTTCACGAGAATGTCCAAAGTTTCAGCGGGATTTCCAAAATGTTGAAAGGAACTCGAAACATGTCAACCTTGGTTTTGAGAATCTCTCCCGGAGTTTGAGAGATTTGGACGTGAAAGGGTACCAGTCTTGTCGGGGATTGGGAACCCTTCGCGAGAATGTCCAAAGTTTCAGCGGGATTTCCAAAATGTTGAAAGGAACTCGAAACATGTCAACCTTGGTTTTGAGAATCTCTCCCGGAGTTTGAGAGATTTGGACGTGAAAGGGTAGCAGTCTTGTCGGGGATTGGGAACCCTTTGCGAGAATGTCCAAAGTTTCAGCGGGATTTCCAAAATGTTGAGAGGAACTCGAAACATGTCAACCTTGGTTTTGAGAATCTCTCCCGGAGTTTGAGAGATTTGGACGTGAAAGGGTACCAGTCTTGTCGGGGATCGGGAACCCTTCGCGAGAATGTCCACAGTTTCAGCGGGATTTCCAAAATGTTGAAAGGAACTCGAAACATGTCAACCTTGGTTTTGAGAATCTCTCCCGGAGTTTGAGAGATTTGGACGTGAAAGGGTACCAGTCTTGTCGGGGATTGGGAACCCTTCGCCAGAATGTCCAAAGTTTCAGCGGGATTTCCAAAATGTTGAAAGGAACTCGAAACATGTCAACCTTGGTTTTGAGAATCTCTCCCGGAGTTTGAGAGATTTGGACGTGAAAGGGTACCAGTCTTGTCGGGGATTGGGAACCCTTCGCGAGAATGTCCAAAGTTTCAGCGGGATTTCCAAAATGTTGAAAGGAACTCGAAACATGTCAACCTTGGTTTTGAGAATCTCTCCCGGAGTTTGAGAGATTTGGACGTGAAAGGGTACCAGTCTTGTCGGGGATTGGGAACCCTTCGCGAGAATGTCCAAAGTTTCAGCGGGATTTCCAAAATGTTGAAAGGAACTCGAAACATGTCAACCTTGGTTTTGAGAATCTCTCCCGGAGTTTGAGAGATTTGGACGTGAAAGGGTACCAGTCTTGTCGGGGATTGGGAACCCTTCGCGAGAATGTCCAAAGTTTCAGCGGGATTTCCAAAATGTTGAGAGGAACTCGAAACATGTCAACCTTGGTTTTGAGAATCTCTCCCGGAGTTTGAGAGATTTGGACGTGAAAGGGTACCAGTCTTGTCGGGGATTGGGAACCCTTCGCGAGAATGTCCAAGGTTTCAGCGGGATTTCCAAAATGTTGAAAGGAACTCGAAACATGTCAACCTTGGTTTTGAGAATCTCTCCCGGAGTTTGAGAGATTTGGACGTGAAAGGGTACCAGTCTTGTCGGGGATTGGGAACCCTTCGCGAGAATGTCCAAAGTTTCAGCGGGATTTCCAAAATGTTGAAAGGAACTCGAAACATGTCAACCTTGGTTTTGAGAATCTCTCCCGGAGTTTGAGAGATTTGGACGTGAAAGGGTACCAGTCTTGTCGGGGATTGGGAACCCTTCACGAGAATGTCCAAAGTTTCAGCGGGATTTCCAAAATGTTGAAAGGAACTCGAAACATGTCAAACTTGGTTTTGAGAATCTCTCCCGGAGTTTGAGAGATTTGGACGTGAAAGGGTACCAGTCTTGTCGGGGATTGGGAACCCTTCGCGAGAATGTCCAAAGTTTCAGCGGGATTTCCAAAATGTTGAAAGGAACTCGAAACATGTCAACCTTGGTTTTGAGAATCTCTCCCGGAGTTTGAGAGATTTGGACGTGAAAGGGTACCAGTCTTGTCGGGGATTGGGAACCCTTCGCGAGAATGTCCAAAGTTTCAGCGGGATTTCCAAAATGTTGAAAGGAACTCGAAACATGTCAACCTTGGTTTTGAGAATCTCTCCCGGAGTTTGAGAGATTTGGACGTGAAAGGGTACCAATCTTGTCGGGGATTGGGAACCCTTCGCGAGAATGTCCAAAGTTTCAGCGGGATTTCCAAAATGTTGAAAGGAACTCGAAACATGTCAACCTTGGTTTTGAGAATCTCTCCCGGAGTTTGAGAGATTTGGATGTGAAAGGGTACCAGTCTTGTCGGGGATTGGGAACCCTTCGCGAGAATGTCCAAAGTTTCAGCGGGATTTCCAAAATGTTGAAAGGAACTCGAAACATGTCAACCTTGGTTTTGAGAATCTCTCCCGGAGTTTGAGAGATTTGGACATGAAAGGTACTAATGTTTTCGCGGATTGGGAACCCTTCGCGAGAATGTCCAATGTTTCGGTGGGATTTCCAAAATGTTGAAAGGAACTCGAAACATGTCAACCTTGGTTTTGAGAGTCTCTCCCGGAGTTTGAGAGATTTGGACGTGAAAGGGTACCAGTCTTGTCGGGGATTGGGAACCCTTCGCGAGAATGTCCAAAGTTTCAGCGGGATTTCCAAAATGTTGAAAGGAACTCGAAACATGTCAACCTTGGTTTTGAGAATCTCTCCCGGAGTTTGAGAGATTTGGACGTGAAAGGGTACCAGTCTTGTCGGGGATTGGGAACCCTTCGCGAGAATGTCCAAAGTTTCAGCGGGATTTCCAAAATGTTGAAAGGAACTCGAAACATGTCAACCTTGGTTTTGAGAATCTCTCCCGGAGTTTGAGAGATTTGGACGTGAAAGGGTACCAGTCTTGTCGGGGATTGGGAACCCTTCGCGAGAATGTCCAAAGTTTCAGCGGGATTTCCAAAATGTTGAGAGGAACTCGAAACATGTCAACCTTGGTTTTGAGAATCTCTCCCGGAGTTTGAGAGATTTGGACGTGAAAGGGTACCAGTCTTGTCGGGGATTGGGAACCCTTCGCGAGAATGTCCAAGGTTTCAGCGGGATTTCCAAAATGTTGAAAGGAACTCGAAACATGTCAACCTTGGTTTTGAGAATCTCTCCCGGAGTTTGAGAGATTTGGACGTGAAAGGGTACCAGTCTTGTCGGGGATTGGGAACCCTTCGCGAGAATGTCCAAAGTTTCAGCGGGATTTCCAAAATGTTGAAAGGAACTCGAAACATGTCAACCTTGGTTTTGAGAATCTCTCCCGGAGTTTGAGAGATTTGGACGTGAAAGGGTACCAGTCTTGTCGGGGATTGGGAACCCTTCACGAGAATGTCCAAAGTTTCAGCGGGATTTCCAAAATGTTGAAAGGAACTCGAAACATGTCAAACTTGGTTTTGAGAATCTCTCCCGGAGTTTGAGAGATTTGGACGTGAAAGGGTACCAGTCTTGTCGGGGATTGGGAACCCTTCGCGAGAATGTCCAAAGTTTCAGCGGGATTTCCAAAATGTTGAAAGGAACTCGAAACATGTCAACCTTGGTTTTGAGAATCTCTCCCG
Source organism: Streptopelia decaocto (assembly GCF_964273445.1). Taxonomy (NCBI): domain Eukaryota; kingdom Metazoa; phylum Chordata; class Aves; order Columbiformes; family Columbidae; genus Streptopelia; species Streptopelia decaocto. The sequence continues at coordinate 52,904 of NW_028116477.1, read as the reverse complement.
GAGTTTGAGAGATTTGGACGTGAAAGGGTACCAGTCTTGTCGGGGATTGGGAACCCTTCGCGAGAATGTCCAAAGTTTCAGCGGGATTTCCAAAATGTTGAAAGGAACTCGAAACATGTCAACCTTGGTTTTGAGAATCTCTCCCGGAGTTTGAGAGATTTGGACGTGAAAGGGTACCAATCTTGTCGGGGATTGGGAACCCTTCGCGAGAATGTCCAAAGTTTCAGCGGGATTTCCAAAATGTTGAAAGGAACTCGAAACATGTCAACCTTGGTTTTGAGAATCTCTCCCGGAGTTTGAGAGATTTGGATGTGAAAGGGTACCAGTCTTGTCGGGGATTGGGAACCCTTCGCGAGAATGTCCAAAGTTTCAGCGGGATTTCCAAAATGTTGAAAGGAACTCGAAACATGTCAACCTTGGTTTTGAGAATCTCTCCCGGAGTTTGAGAGATTTGGACATGAAAGGTACTAATGTTTTCGCGGATTGGGAACCCTTCGCGAGAATGTCCAATGTTTCGGTGGGATTTCCAAAATGTTGAAAGGAACTCGAAACATGTCAACCTTGGTTTTGAGAGTCTCTCCCGGAGTTTGAGAGATTTGGACGTGAAAGGGTACCAGTCTTGTCGGGGATTGGGAACCCTTCGCCAGAATGTCCAAAGTTTCAGCGGGATTTCCAAAATGTTGAAAGGAACTCGAAACATGTCAACCTTGGTTTTGAGAATCTCTCCCGGAGTTTGAGAGATTTGGACGTGAAAGGGTACCAGTCTTGTCGGGGATTGGGAACCCTTCGCGAGAATGTCCAAAGTTTCAGCGGGATTTCCAAAATGTTGAAAGGAACTCGAAACATGTCAACCTTGGTTTTGAGAATCTCTCCCGGAGTTTGAGAGATTTGGACGTGAAAGGGTACCAGTCTTGTCGGGGATTGGGAACCCTTCGCGACAATGTCCAAAGTTTCAGCGGGATTTCCAAAATGTTGAAAGGAACTCGAAACATGTCAACCTTGGTTTTTTGAATGTCTCCCGGAGTTTGAGAGATTTGGACGTGAAAGGGTACCAGTCTTGTCGGGGATTGGGAACCCTTCGCGAGAATGTCCAAAGTTTCAGCGGGATTTCCAAAATGTTGAAAGGAACTCGAAACATGTCACCCTTGGTTTTGAGAATCTCTCCCGGAGTTTGAGAGATTTGGACGTGAAAGGGTACCAGTCTTGTCGGGGATTGGGAACCCTTCGCGAGAATGTCCAAGGTTTCAGCGGGATTTCCAAAATGTTGAAAGGAACTCGAAACATGTCAACCTTGGTTTTGAGAATCTCTCCCGGAGTTTGAGAGATTTGGACGTGAAAGGGTACCAGTCTTGTCGGGGATTGGGAACCCTTCGCGAGAATGTCCAAAGTTTCAGCGGGATTTCCAAAATGTTGAAAGGAACTCGAAACATGTCAACCTTGGTTTTGAGAATCTCTCCCGGAGTTTGAGAGATTTGGACGTGAAAGGGTACCAGTCTTGTCGGGGATCGGGAACCCTTCGCGAGAATGTCCAAAGTTTCAGCGGGATTTCCAAAATGTTGAAAGGAACTCGAAACATGTCAACCTTGGTTTTGAGAATCTCTCCCGGAGTTTGAGAGATTTGGACGTGAAAGGGTACCAATCTTTTCGCGGATTGGGAACCCTTCGCGAGAATGTCCAATGTTTCGGTGGGATTTCCAAAATGTTGAAAGGAACTCGAAACATGTCAACCTTGGTTTTGAGAGTCTCTCCCGGAGTTTGAGAGATTTGTACGTGAAAGGGTACCAGTCTTGTCGGGGATTGGGAACCCTTCGCGAGAATGTCCAAAATTTCAGCGGGATTTCCAAAATGTTGAAAGGAACTCGAAACATGTCAACCTTGGTTTTGAGAATCTCTCCCGGAGTTTGAGAGATTTGGACGTGAAAGGGTACCAGTCTTGTCGGGGATTGGGAACCCTTCGCGAGAATGTCCAAAGTTTCAGCGGGATTTCCAAAATGTTGAAAGGAACTCGAAACATGTCAACCTTGGTTTTGAGAATCTCTCCCGGAGTTTGAGAGATTTGGACGTGAAAGGGTACCAGTCTTGTCGGGGATCGGGAACCCTTCGCGACAATGTCCAAAGTTTCAGCGGGATTTCCAAAATGTTGAAAGGAACTCGAAACATGTCAACCTTGGTTTTGAGAATCTCTCCCGGAGTTTGAGAGATTTGGACGTGAAAGGGTACCAGTCTTGTCGGGGATCGGGAACCCTTCGCGAGAATGTCCAAAGTTTCAGCGGGATTTCCAAAATGTTGAAAGGAACTCGAAACATGTCAACCTTGGTTTTGAGAATCTCTCCCGGCGTTTGAGAGATTTGGACGTGAAAGGGTACCAGTCTTGTCGGGGATTGGGAACCCTTCGCCAGAATGTCCAAAGTTTCAGCGGGATTTCCAAAATGTTGAAAGGAACTCGAAACATGTCAACCTTGGTTTTGAGAATCTCTCCCGGAGTTTGAGAGATTTGGACGTGAAAGGGTACCAGTCTTGTCGGGGATTGGGAACCCTTCGCGAGAATGTCCAAAGTTTCAGAGGGATTTCCAAAATGTTGAAAGGAACTCGAAACATGTCAACCTTGGTTTTGAGAATCTCTCCCGGAGTTTGAGAGATTTGGACGTGAAAGGGTACCAGTCTTGTCGGGGATTGGGAACCCTTCGCGAGAATGTCCAAAGTTTCAGCGGGATTTCCAAAATGTTGAAAGGAACTCGCAACATGTCAGCCTTGGTTTTGAGAATCTCTCCCGGAGTTTGAGAGATTTGGACGTGAAAGGGTACCAGTCTTGTAGGGGATTGGGAACCCTTCGCGAGAATGTCCAAAGTTTCAGCGGGATTTCCAAAATGTTGAAAGGAACTCGAAACATGTCAACCTTGGTTTTGAGAATCTCTCCCGGAGTTTGAGAGATTTGGACGTGAAAGGGTACCAGTCTTGTCGGGGATTGGGAACCCTTCGCGAGAATGTCCAAAGTTTCAGCGGGATTTCCAAAATGTTGAGAGGAACTCGAAACATGTCAACCTTGGTTTTGAGAATCTCTCCCGGAGTTTGAGAGATTTGGACGTGAAAGGGTACCAGTCTTGTCGGGGATTGGGAACCCTTCGCGAGAATGTCCAAAGTTTCAGCGGGATTTCCAAAATGTTGAAAGGAACTCGAAACATGTCAACCTTGGTTTTGAGAATCTCTCCCGGAGTTTGAGAGATTTGGACGTGAAAGGGTACCAGTCTTGTCGGGGATCGGGAACCCTTCGCGAGAATGTCCAAAGTTTCAGCGGGATTTCCAAAATGTTGAAAGGAACTCGAAACATGTCAACCTTGGTTTTGAGAATCTCTCCCGGAGTTTGAGAGATTTGGACGTGAAAGGGTACCAGTCTTGTCGGGGATCGGGAACCCTTCGCGAGAATGTCCAAAGTTTCAGCGGGATTTCCAAAATGTTGAAAGGAACTCGAAACATGTCAACCTTGGTTTTGAGAATCTCTCCCGGAGTTTGAGAGATTTGGACGTGAAAGGGTACCAGTCTTGTCGGGGATCGGGAACCCTTCGCGAGAATGTCCAAAGTTTCAGCGGGATTTCCAAAATGTTGAAAGGAACTCGAAACATGTCAACCTTGGTTTTGAGAATCTCTCCCGGAGTTTGAGAGATTTGGACGTGAAAGGGTACCAATCTTTTCGCGGATTGGGAACCCTTCGCGAGAATGTCCAATGTTTCGGTGGGATTTCCAAAATGTTGAAAGGAACTCGAAACATGTCAACCTTGGTTTTGAGAATCTCTCCCGGAGTTTGAGAGATTTGGACGTGAAAGGGTACCAATCTTTTCGCGGATTGGGAACCCTTCGCGAGAATGTCCAATGTTTCGGTGGGATTTCCAAAATGTTGAAAGGAACTCGAAACATGTCAACCTTGGTTTTGAGAATCTCTCCCGGAGTTTGAGAGATTTGGATGTGAAAGGGTACCAGTCTTGTCGGGGATTGGGAACCCTTCGCGAGAATGTCCAAAGTTTCAGCGGGATTTCCAAAATGTTGAAAGGAACTCGAAACATGTCAACCTTGGTTTTGAGAATCTCTCCCGGAGTTTGAGAGATTTGGACGTGAAAGGGTACCAGTCTTGTCGGGGATCGGGAACCCTTCGCGAGAATGTCCAAAGTTTCAGCGGGATTTCCAAAATGTTGAAAGGAACTCGCAACATGTCAACCTTGGTTTTGAGAATCTCTCCCGGACTTTGAGAGATTTGGACGTGAAAGGGTACCAGTCTTGTCGGGGATTGGGAACCCTTCGCGAGAATGTCCAAAGTTTCAGCGGGATTTCCAAAATGTTGAAAGGAACTCGAAACATGTCAACCTTGGTTTTGAGAATGTCTCCCGGAGTTTGAGAGATTTGGACGTGAAAGGGTAGCAGTCTTGTCGGGGATTGGGAACCCTTCGCGAGAATGTCCAAAGTTTCAGCGGGATTTCCAAAATGTTGAGAGGAACTCGAAACATGTCAACCTTGGTTTTGAGAATCTCTCCCGGAGTTTGAGAGATTTGGACGTGAAAGGGTACCAGTCTTGTCGGGGATTGGGAACCCTTCGCGAGAATGTCCAAAGTTTCAGCGGGATTTCCAAAATGTTGAAAGGAACTCGAAACATGTCAACCTTGGTTTTGAGAATCTCTCCCGGAGTTTGAGAGATTTGGACGTGAAAGGGTACCAGTCTTGTCGGGGATTGGGAACCCTTCGCGAGAATGTCCAAAGTTTCAGCGGGATTTCCAAAATGTTGAAAGGAACTCGAAACATGTCAACCTTGGTTTTGAGAATCTCTCCCGGAGTTTGAGAGATTTGGACGTGAAAGGGTACCAGTCTTGTCGGGGATTGGGAACCCTTTGCGAGAATGTCCAAAATTTCAGCGGGATTTCCAAAATGTTGAAAGGAACTCGAAACATGTCAACCTTGGTTTTGAGAATCTCTCCCGGAGTTTGAGAGATTTGGACGTGAAAGGGTACCAGTCTTGTCGGGGATTGGGAACCCTTCGCGAGAATGTCCAAAGTTTCAGCGGGATTTCCAAAATGTTGAAAGGAACTCGAAACATGTCAACCTTGGTTTTGAGAATCTCTCCCGGAGTTTTAGAGATTTGGACGTGAAAGGGTACCAGTCTTGTCGGGGATCGGGAACCCTTAGCGAGAATGTCCAAAGTTTCAGCGGGATTTCCAAAATGTTGAAAGGAACTCGAAACATGTCAACCTTGGTTTTGAGAATCTCTCCCGGAGTTTGAGAGATTTGGACGTGAAAGGGTACCAATCTTTTCGCGGATTGGGAACCCTTCGCGAGAATGTCCAATGTTTCGGTGGGATTTCCAAAATGTTGAAAGGAACTCGAAACATGTCAACCTTGGTTTTGAGAGTCTCTCCCGGAGTTTGAGAGATTTGGACGTGAAAGGGTACCAGTCTTGTCGGGGATTGGGAACCCTTCGCGAGAATGTCCAAAATTTCAGCGGGATTTCCAAAATGTTGAAAGGAACTCGAAACATGTCAACCTTGGTTTTGAGAATCTCTCCCGGAGTTTGAGAGATTTGGACGTGATAGGGTACCAGTCTTGTCGGGGATTGGGAACCCTTCGCGAGAATGTCCAAAGTTTCAGTGGGATTTCCAAAATGTTGAAAGGAACTCGAAACATGTCAACCTTGGTTTTGAGAATCTCTCCCGGAGTTTGAGAGATTTGGACGTGAAAGGGTACCAGTCTTGTCGGGGATCGGGAACCCTTAGCGAGAATGTCCAAAGTTTCAGCGGGATTTCCAAAATGTTGAAAGGAACTCGAAACATGTCAACCTTGGTTTTGAGAATCTCTCCCGGAGTTTGAGAGATTTGGACGTGAAAGGGTACCAGTCTTGTCGGGGATTGGGAACCCTTCGCGAGAATGTCCAAAGTTTCAGCGGGATTTCCAAAATGTTGAAAGGAACTCGAAACATGTCAACCTTGGTTTTGAGAATCTCTCCCGGAGTTTGAGAGATTTGGATGTGAAAGGGTACCAGTCTTGTCGGGGATTGGGAACCCTTCGCGAGAATGTCCAAAGTTTCAGCGGGATTTCCAAAATGTTGAAAGGAACTCGAAACATGTCAACCTTGGTTTTGAGAATCTCTCCCGGAGTTTGAGAGATTTGGACATGAAAGGGTACTAATGTTTTCGCGGATTGGGAACCCTTCGCGAGAATGTCCATTGTTTCGGTGGGATTTCCAAAATGTTGAAAGGAACTCGAAACATGTCAACCTTGGTTTTGAGAATCTCTCCCGGAGTTTGAGAGATTTGGACGTGATAGGGTACCAGTCTTGTCGGGGATTGGGAACCCTTCGCGAGAATGTCCAAAGTTTCAGCGGGATTTCCAAAATGTTGAAAGGAACTCGAAACATGTCAACCTTGGTTTTGAGAATCTCTCCCGGAGTTTGAGAGATTTGGACGTGAAAGGGTACCAGTCTTGTCGGGGATTGGGAACCCTTCGCGAGAATGTCCAAAGTTTCAGCGGGATTTCCAAAATGTTGAAAGGAACTCGAAACATGTCAACCTTGGTTTTGAGAATGTCTCCCGGAGTTTTAGAGATTTGGACGTGAAAGGGTAGCAGTCTTGTCGGGGATTGGGAACCCTTTGCGAGAATGTCCAAAATTTCAGCGGGATTTCCAAAATGTTGAAAGGAACTCGAAACATGTCACCCTTGGTTTTGAGAATCTCTCCCGGAGTTTGAGAGATTTGGACGTGAAAGGGTACCAGTCTTGTCGGGGATTGGGAACCCTTCGCGAGAATGTCCAAAGTTTCAGCGGGATTTCCAAAATGTTGAAAGGAACTCGAAACATGTCAACCTTGGTTTTGAGAATCTCTCCCGAGTTTGAGAGATTTGGACGTGAAAGGGTAACAGTCTTGTCGGGGATTGGGAACCCTTCGCGAGAATGTCCAAAGTTTCAGCGGGATTTCCAAAATGTTGAAAGGAACTCGAAACATGTCAACCTTGGTTTTGAGAATCTCTCCCGGAGTTTGAGAGATTTGGACGTGAAAGGGTACCAGTCTTGTCGGGGATCGGGAACCCTTCGCGAGAATGTCCAAAGTTTCAGCGGGATTTCCAAAATGTTGAAAGGAACTCGAAACATGTCAACCTTGGTTTTGAGAATCTCTCCCGGAGTTTGAGAGATTTGGACGTGAAAGGGTACCAATCTTTTCGCGGATTGGGAACCCTTCGCGAGAATGTCCAATGTTTCGGTGGGATTTCCAAAATGTTGAAAGGAACTCGAAACATGTCAACCTTGGTTTTGAAAGTCTCTCCCGGAGTTTGAGAGATTTGTACGTGAAAGGGTACCAGTCTTGTCGGGGATTGGGAACCCTTCGCGAGAATGTCCAAAATTTCAGCGGGATTTCCAAAATGTTGAAAGGAACTCGAAACATGTCAACCTTGGTTTTGAGAATCTCTCCCGGAGTTTGAGAGATTTGGACGTGAAAGGGTACCAGTCTTGTCGGGGATTGGGAACCCTTCGCGAGAATGTCCAAAGTTTCAGCGGGATTTCCAAAATGTTGAAAGGAACTCGAAACATGTCAACCTTGGTTTTGAGAATCTCTCCCGGAGTTTGAGAGATTTGGACGTGAAAGGGTACCAGTCTTGTCGGGGATCGGGAACCCTTAGCGAGAATGTCCAAAGTTTCAGCGGGATTTCCAAAATGTTGAAAGGAACTCGAAACATGTCAACCTTGGTTTTGAGAATCTCTCCCGGAGTTTGAGAGATTTGGACGTGAAAGGGTACCAGTCTTGTCGGGGATCGGGAACCCTTCGCGAGAATGTCCAAAGTTTCAGCGGGATTTCCAAAATGTTGAAAGGAACTCGAAACATGTCAACCTTGGTTTTGAGAATCTCTCCCGGAGTTTGAGAGATTTGGACGTGAAAGGGTACCAGTCTTGTCGGGGATTGGGAACCCTTCGCGAGAATGTCCAAAGTTTCAGCGGGATTTCCAAAATGTTGAAAGGAACTCGCAACATGTCAGCCTTGGTTTTGAGAATCTCTCCCGGAGTTTGAGAGATTTGGACGTGAAAGGGTACCAGTCTTGTCGGGGATTGGGAACCCTTCGCGAGAATGTCCAAAGTTTCAGCGGGATTTCCAAAATGTTGAAAGGAACTCGAAACATGTCAACCTTGGTTTTGAGAATCTCTCCCGGAGTTTGAGAGATTTGGACGTGAAAGGGTACCAGTCTTGTCGGGGATCGGGAACCCTTCGCGAGAATGTCCAAAGTTTCAGCGGGATTTCCAAAATGTTGAAAGGAACTCGAAACATGTCAACCTTGGTTTTGAGAATCTCTCCCGGAGTTTGAGAGATTTGGACGTGAAAGGGTACCAATCTTTTCGCGGATTGGGAACCCTTCGCGAGAACGTCCAATGTTTCGGTGGGATTTCCAAAATGTTGAAAGGAACTCGAAACATGTCAACCTTGGTTTTGAGAGTCTCTCCCGGAGTTTGAGAGATTTGTACGTGAAAGGGTACCAGTCTTGTCGGGGATTGGGAACCCTTTGCGAGAATGTCCAAAATTTCAGCGGGATTTCCAAAATGTTGAAAGGAACTCGAAACATGTCAACCTTGGTTTTGAGAATCTCTCCCGGAGTTTGAGAGATTTGGACGTGAAAGGGTACCAGTCTTGTCGGGGATTGGGAACCCTTCGCGAGAATGTCCAAAGTTTCAGCGGGATTTCCAAAATGTTGAAAGGAACTCGAAACATGTCAACCTTGGTTTTGAGAATCTCTCCCGGAGTTTTAGAGATTTGGACGTGAAAGGGTACCAGTCTTGTCGGGGATCGGGAACCCTTAGCGAGAATGTCCAAAGTTTCAGCGGGATTTCCAAAATGTTGAAAGGAACTCGAAACATGTCAACCTTGGTTTTGAGAATCTCTCCCGGAGTTTGAGAGATTTGGACGTGAAAGGGTACCGGTCTTGTCGGGGATTGGGAACCCTTCGCGAGAATGTCCAAAGTTTCAGAGGGATTTCCAAAATGTTGAAAGGAACTCGAAACATGTCAACCTTGGTTTTGAGAATCTCTCCCGGAGTTTGAGAGATTTGGACGTGAAAGGGTACCAGTCTTGTCGGGGATCGGGAACCCTTCGCGAGAATGTCCAAAGTTTCAGCGGGATTTCCAAAATGTTGAAAGGAACTCGAAACATGTCAACCTTGGTTTTGAGAATCTCTCCCGGAGTTTGAGAGATTTGGACGTGAAAGGGTACCAATCTTTTCGCGGATTGGGAACCCTTCGCGAGAATGTCCAATGTTTCGGTGGGATTTCCAAAATGTTGAAAGGAACTCGAAACATGTCAACCTTGGTTTTGAAAGTCTCTCCCGGAGTTTGAGAGATTTGTACGTGAAAGGGTACCAGTCTTGTCGGGGATTGGGAACCCTTCGCGAGAATGTCCAAAATTTCAGCGGGATTTCCAAAATGTTGAAAGGAACTCGAAACATGTCAACCTTGGTTTTGAGAATCTCTCCCGGAGTTTGAGAGATTTGGACGTGAAAGGGTACCAGTCTTGTCGGGGATTGGGAACCCTTCGCGAGAATGTCCAAAGTTTCAGCGGGATTTCCAAAATGTTGAAAGGAACTCGAAACATGTCAACCTTGGTTTTGAGAATCTCTCCCGGAGTTTGAGAGATTTGGACGTGAAAGGGTACCAGTCTTGTCGGGGATCGGGAACCCTTAGCGAGAATGTCCAAAGTTTCAGCGGGATTTCCAAAATGTTGAAAGGAACTCGAAACATGTCAACCTTGGTTTTGAGAATCTCTCCCGGAGTTTGAGAGATTTGGACGTGAAAGGGTACCAGTCTTGTCGGGGATCGGGAACCCTTCGCGAGAATGTCCAAAGTTTCAGCGGGATTTCCAAAATGTTGAAAGGAACTCGAAACATGTCAACCTTGGTTTTGAGAATCTCTCCCGGAGTTTGAGAGATTTGGACGTGAAAGGGTACCAGTCTTGTCGGGGATTGGGAACCCTTCGCGAGAATGTCCAAAGTTTCAGCGGGATTTCCAAAATGTTGAAAGGAACTCGCAACATGTCAGCCTTGGTTTTGAGAATCTCTCCCGGAGTTTGAGAGATTTGGACGTGAAAGGGTACCAGTCTTGTCGGGGATTGGGAACCCTTCGCGAGAATGTCCAAAGTTTCAGCGGGATTTCCAAAATGTTGAAAGGAACTCGAAACATGTCAACCTTGGTTTTGAGAATCTCTCCCGGAGTTTGAGAGATTTGGACGTGAAAGGGTACCAGTCTTGTCGGGGATCGGGAACCCTTCGCGAGAATGTCCAAAGTTTCAGCGGGATTTCCAAAATGTTGAAAGGAACTCGAAACATGTCAACCTTGGTTTTGAGAATCTCTCCCGGAGTTTGAGAGATTTGGACGTGAAAGGGTACCAATCTTTTCGCGGATTGGGAACCCTTCGCGAGAACGTCCAATGTTTCGGTGGGATTTCCAAAATGTTGAAAGGAACTCGAAACATGTCAACCTTGGTTTTGAGAGTCTCTCCCGGAGTTTGAGAGATTTGTACGTGAAAGGGTACCAGTCTTGTCGGGGATTGGGAACCCTTTGCGAGAATGTCCAAAATTTCAGCGGGATTTCCAAAATGTTGAAAGGAACTCGAAACATGTCAACCTTGGTTTTGAGAATCTCTCCCGGAGTTTGAGAGATTTGGACGTGAAAGGGTACCAGTCTTGTCGGGGATTGGGAACCCTTCGCGAGAATGTCCAAAGTTTCAGCGGGATTTCCAAAATGTTGAAAGGAACTCGAAACATGTCAACCTTGGTTTTGAGAATCTCTCCCGGAGTTTTAGAGATTTGGACGTGAAAGGGTACCAGTCTTGTCGGGGATCGGGAACCCTTAGCGAGAATGTCCAAAGTTTCAGCGGGATTTCCAAAATGTTGAAAGGAACTCGAAACATGTCAACCTTGGTTTTGAGAATCTCTCCCGGAGTTTGAGAGATTTGGACGTGAAAGGGTACCGGTCTTGTCGGGGATTGGGAACCCTTCGCGAGAATGTCCAAAGTTTCAGAGGGATTTCCAAAATGTTGAAAGGAACTCGAAACATGTCAACCTTGGTTTTGAGAATCTCTCCCGGAGTTTGAGAGATTTGGACGTGAAAGGGTACCAGTCTTGTCGGGGATTGGGAACCCTTCGCGAGAATGTCCAAAGTTTCAGCGGGATTTCCAAAATGTTGAAAGGAACTCGCAACATGTCAGCCTTGGTTTTGAGAATCTCTCCCGGAGTTTGAGAGATTTGGACGTGAAAGGGTACCAGTCTTGTAGGGGATTGGGAACCCTTCGCGAGAATGTCCAAAGTTTCAGCGGGATTTCCAAAATGTTGAAAGGAACTCGAAACATGTCAACCTTGGTTTTGAGAATGTCTCCCGGAGTTTGAGAGATTTGGACGTGAAAGGGTACCAGTCTTGTCGGGGATTGGGAACCCTTCGCGAGAATGTCCAAAGTTTCAGCGGGATTTCCAAAATGTTGAAAGGAACTCGAAACATGTCAACCTTGGTTTTGAGAATCTCTCCCGGAGTTTGAGAGATTTGGACGTGAAAGGGTACCAGTCTTGTCGGGGATTGGGAACCCTTCGCGAGAATGTCCAAAGTTTCAGCGGGATTTCCAAAATGTTGAAAGGAACTCGAAACATGTCAACCTTGGTTTTGAGAATCTCTCCCGGAGTTTGAGAGATTTGGACGTGAAAGGGTACCAGTCTTGTCGGGGATTGGGAACCCTTCGCGAGAATGTCCAAAGTTTCAGCGGGATTTCCAAAATGTTGAAAGGAACTCGAAACATGTCAACCTTGGTTTTGAGAATCTCTCCCGGACTTTGAGAGATTTGGACGTGAAAGGGTACCAGTCTTGTCGGGGATCGGGAACCCTTAGCGAGAATGTCCAAAGTTTCAGCGGGATTTCCAAAATGTTGAAAGGAACTCGAAACATGTCAACCTTGGTTTTGAGAATCTCTCCCGGAGTTTGAGAGATTTGGACGTGAAAGGGTACCAATCTTTTCGCGGATTGGGAACCCTTCGCGAGAATGTCCAATGTTTCGGTGGGATTTCCAAAATGTTGAAAGGAACTCGAAACATGTCAACCTTGGTTTTGAGAGTCTCTCCCGGAGTTTGAGAGATTTGGACGTGAAAGGGTACCAGTCTTGTCGGGGATTGGGAACCCTTCGCGAGAATGTCCAAAGTTTCAGCGGGATTTCCAAAATGTTGAAAGGAACTCGAAACATGTCACCCTTGGTTTTGAGAATCTCTCCCGGAGTTTGAGAGATTTGGACGTGAAAGGGTACCAGTCTTGTCGGGGATTGGGAACCCTTCGCGAGAATGTCCAAAGTTTCAGCGGGATTTCCAAAATGTTGAAAGGAACTCGAAACATGTCAACCTTGGTTTTGAGAATGTCTCCCGGAGTTTTAGAGATTTGGACGTGAAAGGGTAGCAGTCTTGTCGGGGATTGGGAACCCTTCGCGAGAATGTCCAAAGTTTCAGCGGGATTTCCAAAATGTTGAAAGGAACTCGAAACATGTCACCCTTGGTTTTGAGAATCTCTCCCGGAGTTTGAGAGATTTGGACGTGAAAGGGTACCAGTCTTGTCGGGGATTGGGAACCCTTCGCGAGAATGTCCAAAGTTTCAGCGGGATTTCCAAAATGTTGAAAGGAACTCGAAACATGTCAACCTTGGTTTTGAGAATCTCTCCCGGAGTTTGAGAGATTTGGACGTGAAAGGGTACCACTCTTGTCGGGGATTGGGAACCCTTCGCGAGAATGTCCAAAGTTTCAGCGGGATTTCCAAAATGTTGAAAGGAACTCGAAACATGTCAACCTTGGTTTTGAGAATCTCTCCCGGAGTTTGAGAGATTTGGACGTGAAAGGGTACCAGTCTTGTCGGGGATCGGGAACCCTTCGCGAGAATGTCCAAAGTTTCAGCGGGATTTCCAAAATGTTGAAAGGAACTCGAAACATGTCAACCTTGGTTTTGAGAATCTCTCCCGGAGTTTGAGAGATTTGGACGTGAAAGGGTACCAATCTTTTCGCGGATTGGGAACCCTTCGCGAGAATGTCCAATGTTTCGGTGGGATTTCCAAAATGTTGAAAGGAACTCGAAACATGTCAACCTTGGTTTTGAGAGTCTCTCCCGGAGTTTGAGAGATTTGGACGTGAAAGGGTACCAGTCTTGTCGGGGATTGGGAACCCTTCGCGAGAATGTCCAAAATTTCAGCGGGATTTCCAAAATGTTGAAAGGAACTCGAAACATGTCAACCTTGGTTTTGAGAATCTCTCCCGGAGTTTGAGAGATTTGGACGTGAAAGGGTACCAGTCTTGTCGGGGATTGGGAACCCTTTGCGAGAATGTCCAAAGTTTCAGCGGGATTTCCAAAATGTTGAAAGGAACTCGAAACATGTCAACCTTGGTTTTGAGAATCTCTCCCGGAGTTTGAGAGATTTGGACGTGAAAGGGTACCAGTCTTGTCGGGGATCGGGAACCCTTCGCGAGAATGTCCAAAGTTTCAGAGGGATTTCCAAAATGTTGAAAGGAACTCGAAACATGTCAACCTTGGTTTTGAGAATCTCTCCCGGAGTTTGAGAGATTTGGACGTGAAAGGGTACCAGTCTTGTCGGGGATTGGGAACCCTTCGCGAGAATGTCCAAAGTTTCAGCGGGATTTCCAAAATGTTGAAAGGAACTCGCAACATGTCAGCCTTGGTTTTGAGAATCTCTCCCGGAGTTTGAGAGATTTGGACGTGAAAGGGTACCAGTCTTGTAGGGGATTGGGAACCCTTCGCGAGAATGTCCAAAGTTTCAGCGGGATTTCCAAAATGTTGAAAGGAACTCGAAACATGTCAACCTTGGTTTTGAGAATGTCTCCCGGAGTTTGAGAGATTTGGACGTGAAAGGGTAGCAGTCTTGTCGGGGATTGGGAACCCTTCGCGAGAATGTCCAAAGTTTCAGCGGGATTTCCAAAATGTTGAGAGGAACTCGAAACATGTCAACCTTGGTTTTGAGAATCTCTCCCGGAGTTTGAGAGATTTGGACGTGAAAGGGTACCAGTCTTGTCTAGGATTGGGAACCCTTCGCGAGAATGTCCAAAGTTTCAGCGGGATTTCCAAAATGTTGAAAGGAACTCGAACCATGTCAACCTTGGTTTTGAGAATCTCTCCCGGAGTTTGAGAGATTTGGACGTGAAAGGGTACCAGTCTTGTCGGGGATTGGGAACCCTTCGCGAGAATGTCCAAAGTTTCAGCGGGATTTCCAAAATGTTGAAAGGAACTCGAAACATGTCAACCTTGGTTTTGAGAATCTCTCCCGGAGTTTGAGAGATTTGGACGTGAAAGGGTACCAGTCTTGTCGGGGATCGGGAACCCTTAGCGAGAATGTCCAAAGTTTCAGCGGGATTTCCAAAATGTTGAAAGGAACTCGAAACATGTCAACCTTGGTTTTGAGAATCTCTCCCGGAGTTTGAGAGATTTGGACGTGAAAGGGTACCAGTCTTGTCGGGGATCGGGAACCCTTCGCGAGAATGTCCAAAGTTTCAGCGGGATTTCCAAAATGTTGAAAGGAACTCGAAACATGTCAACCTTGGTTTTGAGAATCTCTCCCGGAGTTTGAGAGATTTGGACGTGAAAGGGTACCAATCTTTTCGCGGATTGGGAACCCTTCGCGAGAATGTCCAATGTTTCGGTGGGATTTCCAAAATGTTGAAAGGAACTCGAAACATGTCAACCTTGGTTTTGAGAGTCTCTCCCGGAGTTTGAGAGATTTGTACGTGAAAGGGTACCAGTCTTGTCGGGGATTGGGAACCCTTTGCGAGAATGTCCAAAATTTCAGCGGGATTTCCAAAATGTTGAAAGGAACTCGAAACATGTCAACCTTGGTTTTGAGAATCTCTCCCGGAGTTTGAGAGATTTGGACGTGAAAGGGTACCAGTCTTGTCGGGGATTGGGAACCCTTCGCGAGAATGTCCAAAGTTTCAACGGGATTTCCAAAATGTTGAAAGGAACTCGAAACATGTCAACCTTGGTTTTGAGAATCTCTCCCGGAGTTTTAGAGATTTGGACGTGAAAGGGTACCAGTCTTGTCGGGGATCGGGAACCCTTAGCGAGAATGTCCAAAGTTTCAGCGGGATTTCCAAAATGTTGAAAGGAACTCGAAACATGTCAACCTTGGTTTTGAGAATCTCTCCCGGAGTTTGAGAGATTTGGACGTGAAAGGGTACCGGTCTTGTCGGGGATTGGGAACCCTTCGCGAGAATGTCCAAAGTTTCAGAGGGATTTCCAAAATGTTGAAAGGAACTCGAAACATGTCAACCTTGGTTTTGAGAATCTCTCCCGGAGTTTGAGAGATTTGGACGTGAAAGGGTACCAGTCTTGTCGGGGATTGGGAACCCTTCGCGAGAATGTCCAAAGTTTCAGCGGGATTTCCAAAATGTTGAAAGGAACTCGCAACATGTCAGCCTTGGTTTTGAGAATCTCTCCCGGAGTTTGAGAGATTTGGACGTGAAAGGGTACCAGTCTTGTCGGGGATTGGGAACCCTTCGCGAGAATGTCCAAAGTTTCAGCGGGATTTCCAAAATGTTGAAAGGAACTCGAAACATGTCAACCTTGGTTTTGAGAATGTCTCCCGGAGTTTGAGAGATTTGGACGTGAAAGGGTACCAGTCTTGTCGGGGATTGGGAACCCTTCGCGAGAATGTCCAAAGTTTCAGCGGGATTTCCAAAATGTTGAGAGGAACTCGAAACATGTCAACCTTGGTTTTGAGAATCTCTCCCGGAGTTTGAGAGATTTGGACGTGAAAGGGTACCAGTCTTGTCGGGGATTGGGAACCCTTCGCGAGAATGTCCAAAGTTTCAGCGGGATTTCCAAAATGTTGAAAGGAACTCGAAACATGTCAACCTTGGTTTTGAGAATCTCTCCCGGAGTTTGAGAGATTTGGACGTGAAAGGGTACCAGTCTTGTCGGGGATTGGGAACCCTTCGCGAGAATGTCCAAAGTTTCAGCGGGATTTCCAAAATGTTGAAAGGAACTCGAAACATGTCAACCTTGGTTTTGAGAATCTCTCCCGGAGTTTGAGAGATTTGGACGTGAAAGGGTACCAGTCTTGTCGGGGATCGGGAACCCTTAGCGAGAATGTCCAAAGTTTCAGCGGGATTTCCAAAATGTTGAAAGGAACTCGAAACATGTCAACCTTGGTTTTGAGAATCTCTCCCGGAGTTTGAGAGATTTGGACGTGAAAGGGTACCAATCTTTTCGCGGATTGGGAACCCTTCGCGAGAATGTCCATTGTTTCGGTGGGATTTCCAAAATGTTGAAAGGAACTCGAAACATGTCAACCTTGGTTTTGAGAGTCTCTCCCGGAGTTTGAGAGATTTGGACGTGAAAGGGTACCAGTCTTGTCGGGGATTGGGAACCCTTCGCGAGAATGTCCAAAATTTCAGCGGGATTTCCAAAATGTTGAAAGGAACTCGAAACATGTCAACCTTGGTTTTGAGAATCTCTCCCGGAGTTTGAGAGATTTGGACGTGAAAGGGTACCAGTCTTGTCGGGGATTGGGAACCCTTCGCGAGAATGTCCAAAGTTTCAGCGGGATTTCCAAAATGTTGAAAGGAACTCGAAACATGTCAACCTTGGTTTTGAGAATCTCTCCCGGAGTTTGAGAGATTTGGACGTGAAAGGGTACCAGTCTTGTCGGGGATCGGGAACCCTTAGCGAGAATGTCCAAAGTTTCAGCGGGATTTCCAAAATGTTGAAAGGAACTCGAAACATGTCAACCTTGGTTTTGAGAGTCTCTCCCGGAGTTTGAGAGATTTGGACGTGAAAGGGTACCAGTCTTGTCGGGGATTGGGAACCCTTCGCGAGAATGTCCAAAGTTTCAGCGGGATTTCCAAAATGTTGAAAGGAACTCGAAACATGTCAACCTTGGTTTTGAGAATCTCTCCCGGAGTTTGAGAGATTTGGACGTGAAAGGGTACCAGTCTTGTCGGGGATTGGGAACCCTTCGCGAGAATGTCCAAAGTTTCAGCGGGATTTCCAAAATGTTGAAAGGAACTCGAAACATGTCAACCTTGGTTTTGAGAATCTCTCCCGGAGTTTGAGAGATTTGGACGTGAAAGGGTACCAGTCTTGTCGGGGATTGGGAACCCTTTGCGAGAATGTCCAAAGTTTCAGCGGGATTTCCAAAATGTTGAAAGGAACTCGAAACATGTCAACCTTGGTTTTGAGAATCTCTCCCGGAGTTTGAGAGATTTGGACGTGAAAGGGTACCAATCTTTTCGCGGATTGGGAACCCTTCGCGAGAATGTCCGATGTTTCGGTGGGATTTCCAAAATGTTGAAAGGAACTCGAAACATGTCAACCTTGGTTTTGAGAGTCTCTCCCGGAGTTTGAGAGATTTGGACGTGAAAGGGTACCAGTCTTGTCGGGGATTGGGAACCCTTCGCGAGAATGTCCAAAGTTTCAGCGGGATTTCCAAAATGTTGAAAGGAACTCGAAACATGTCACCCTTGGTTTTGAGAATCTCTCCCGGAGTTTGAGAGATTTGGACGTGAAAGGGTACCAGTCTTGTCGGGGATTGGGAACCCTTCGCGAGAATGTCCAAAGTTTCAGCGGGATTTCCAAAATGTTGAAAGGAACTCGAAACATGTCAACCTTGGTTTTGAGAATGTCTCCCGGAGTTTGAGAGATTTGGACGTGAAAGGGTAGCAGTCTTGTCGGGGATTGGGAACCCTTTGCGAGAATGTCCAAAGTTTCAGCGGGATTTCCAAAATCTTGAAAGGAACTCGAAACATGTCAACCTTGGTTTTGAGAATCTCTCCCGGAGTTTGAGAGATTTGGACGTGAAAGGGTACCAGTCTTGTCGGGGATTGGGAACCCTTCGCGAGAATGTCCAAAGTTTCAGCGGGATTTCCAAAATGTTGAAAGGAACTCGAAACATGTCAACCTTGGTTTTGAGAATCTCTCCCGGAGTTTGAGAGATTTGGACGTGAAAGGGTACCAGTCTTGTCGGGGATTGGGAACCCTTCGCGAGAATGTCCAAAGTTTCAGCGGGATTTCCAAAATGTTGAAAGGAACTCGAAACATGTCAACCTTGGTTTTGAGAATCTCTCCCGGAGTTTGAGAGATTTGGACGTGAAAGGGTACCAGTCTTGTCGGGGATCGGGAACCCTTAGCGAGAATGTCCAAAGTTTCAGCGGGATTTCCAAAATGTTGAAAGGAACTCGAAACATGTCAACCTTGGTTTTGAGAATCTCTCCCGGAGTTTGAGAGATTTGGACGTGAAAGGGTACCAATCTTTTCGCGGATTGGGAACCCTTCGCGAGAATGTCCAATGTTTCGGTGGGATTTCCAAAATGTTGAGAGGAACTCGAAACATGTCAACCTTGGTTTTGAGAGTCTCTCCCGGAGTTTGAGAGATTTGGACGTGAAAGGGTACCAGTCTTGTCGGGGATTGGGAACCCTTCGCGAGAATGTCCAAAGTTTCAGCGGGATTTCCAAAATGTTGAAAGGAATTCGAAACATGTCAACCTTGGTTTTGAGAATCTCTCCCGGAGTTTGAGAGATTTGGACGTGAAAGGGTACCAGTCTTGTCGGGGATCGGGAACCCTTCGCGAGAATGTCCAAAGTTTCAGAGGGATTTCCAAAATGTTGAAAGGAACTCGAAACATGTCAACCTTGGTTTTGAGAATCTCTCCCGGAGTTTGAGAGATTTGGACGTGAAAGGGTACCAGTCTTGTCGGGGATTGGGAACCCTTCGCGAGAATGTCCAAAGTTTCAGCGGGATTTCCAAAATGTTGAAAGGAACTCGCAACATGTCAGCCTTGGTTTTGAGAATCTCTCCCGGAGTTTGAGAGATTTGGACGTGAAAGGGTACCAGTCTTGTAGGGGATTGGGAACCCTTCGCGAGAATGTCCAAAGTTTCAGCGGGATTTCCAAAATGTTGAAAGGAACTCGAAACATGTCAACCTTGGTTTTGAGAATGTCTCCCGGAGTTTGAGAGATTTGGACGTGAAAGGGTAGCAGTCTTGTCGGGGATTGGGAACCCTTCGCGAGAATGTCCAAAGTTTCAGCGGGATTTCCAAAATGTTGAAAGGAACTCGAAACATGTCAACCTTGGTTTTGAGAATCTCTCCCGGAGTTTGAGAGATTTGGACGTGAAAGGGTACCAGTCTTGTCGGGGATTGGGAACCCTTCGCGAGAATGTCCAAAGTTTCAGCGGGATTTCCAAAATGTTGAAAGGAACTCGAAACATGTCAACCTTGGTTTTGAGAATCTCTCCCGGAGTTTGAGAGATTTGGACGTGAAAGGGTACCAGTCTTGTCGGGGATTGGGAACCCTTCGCGAGAATGTCCAAAGTTTCAGCGGGATTTCCAAAATGTTGAAAGGAACTCGAAACATGTCAACCTTGGTTTTGAGAATCTCTCCCGGAGTTTGAGAGATTTGGACGTGAAAGGGTACCAGTCTTGTCGGGGATCGGGAACCCTTAGCGAGAATGTCCAAAGTTTCAGCGGGATTTCCAAAATGTTGAAAGGAACTCGAAACATGTCAACCTTGGTTTTGAGAATCTCTCCCGGAGTTTGAGAGATTTGGACGTGAAAGGGTACCAGTCTTGTCGGGGATCGGGAACCCTTCGCCAGAATGTCCAAAGTTTCAGCGGGATTTCCAAAATGTTGAAAGGAACTCGAAACATGTCAACCTTGGTTTTGAGAATCTCTCCCGGAGTTTGAGAGATTTGGACGTGAAAGGGTACCAATCTTTTCGCGGATTGGGAACCCTTCGCGAGAATGTCCAATGTTTCGGTGGGATTTCCAAAATGTTGAAAGGAACTCGAAACATGTCAACCTTGGTTTTGAGAGTCTCTCCCGGAGTTTGAGAGATTTGTACGTGAAAGGTTACCAGTCTTGTCGGGGATTGGGAACCCTTTGCGAGAATGTCCAAAATTTCAGCGGGATTTCCAAAATGTTGAAAGGAACTCGAAACATGTCAACCTTGGTTTTGAGAATCTCTCCCGGAGTTTGAGAGATTTGGACGTGAAAGGGTACCAGTCTTGTCGGGGATTGGGAACCCTTCGCCAGAATGTCCAAAGTTTCAGCGGGATTTCCAAAATGTTGAAAGGAACTCGAAACATGTCAACCTTGGTTTTGAGAATCTCTCCCGGAGTTTTAGAGATTTGGACGTGAAAGGGTACCAGTCTTGTCGGGGATCGGGAACCCTTAGCGAGAATGTCCAAAGTTTCAGCGGGATTTCCAAAATGTTGAAAGGAACTCGAAACATGTCAACCTTGGTTTTGAGAATCTCTCCCGGAGTTTGAGAGATTTGGACGTGAAAGGGTACCGGTCTTGTCGGGGATTGGGAACCCTTCGCGAGAATGTCCAAAGTTTCAGCGGGATTTCCAAAATGTTGAAAGGAACTCGAAACATGTCAACCTTGGTTTTGAGAATCTCTCCCGGAGTTTGAGAGATTTGGACGTGAAAGGGTACCAGTCTTGTCGGGGATTGGGAACCCTTCGCGAGAATGTCCAAAGTTTCAGCGGGATTTCCAAAATGTTGAAAGGAACTCGCAACATGTCAGCCTTGGTTTTGAGAATCTCTCCCGGAGTTTGAGAGATTTGGACGTGAAAGGGTACCAGTCTTGTCGGGGATTGGGAACCCTTCGCGAGAATGTCCAAAGTTTCAGCGGGATTTCCAAAATGTTGAAAGGAACTCGAAACATGTCAACCTTGGTTTTGAGAATCTCTCCCGGAGTTTGAGAGATTTGGACGTGAAAGGGTACCAGTCTTGTCGGGGATTGGGAACCCTTCGCGAGAATGTCCAAAGTTTCAGCGGGATTTCCAAAATGTTGAGAGGAACTCGAAACATGTCAACCTTGGTTTTGAGAATCTCTCCCGGAGTTTGAGAGATTTGGACGTGAAAGGGTACCAGTCTTGTCGGGGATTGGGAACCCTTCGCGAGAATGTCCAAAGTTTCAGCGGGATTTCCAAAATGTTGAAAGGAACTCGAAACATGTCAACCTTGGTTTTGAGAATCTCTCCCGGAGTTTGAGAGATTTGGACGTGAAAGGGTACCAGTCTTGTCGGGGATTGGGAACCCTTCGCGAGAATGTCCAAAGTTTCAGCGGGATTTCCAAAATGTTGAAAGGAACTCGAAACATGTCAACCTTGGTTTTGAGAATCTCTCCCGGACTTTGAGAGATTTGGACGTGAAAGGGTACCAGTCTTGTCGGGGATCGGGAACCCTTAGCGAGAATGTCCAAAGTTTCAGCGGGATTTCCAAAATGTTGAAAGGAACTCGAAACATGTCAACCTTGGTTTTGAGAATCTCTCCCGGAGTTTGAGAGATTTGGACGTGAAAGGGTACCAATCTTTTCGCGGATTGGGAACCCTTCGCGAGAATGTCCAATGTTTCGGTGGGATTTCCAAAATGTTGAAAGGAACTCGAAACATGTCAACCTTGGTTTTGAGAGTCTCTCCCGGAGTTTGAGAGATTTGGACGTGAAAGGGTACCAGTCTTGTCGGGGATTGGGAACCCTTCGCGAGAATGTCCAAAATTTCAGCGGGATTTCCAAAATGTTGAAAGGAACTCGAAACATGTCAACCTTGGTTTTGAGAATCTCTCCCGGAGTTTGAGAGATTTGGACGTGAAAGGGTACCAGTCTTGTCGGGGATTGGGAACCCTTCGCGAGAATGTCCAAAGTTTCAGCGGGATTTCCAAAATGTTGAAAGGAACTCGAAACATGTCAACCTTGGTTTTGAGAATCTCTCCCGGAGTTTGAGAGATTTGGACGTGAAAGGGTACCAGTCTTGTCGGGGATCGGGAACCCTTAGCGAGAATGTCCAAAGTTTCAGCGGGATTTCCAAAATGTTGAAAGGAACTCGAAACATGTCAACCTTGGTTTTGAGAATCTCTCCCGGAGTTTGAGAGATTTGGACATGAAAGGGTACTAATGTTTTCGCGGATTGGGAACCCTTCGCGAGAATGTCCATTGTTTCGGTGGGATTTCCAAAATGTTGAAAGGAACTCGAAACATGTCAACCTTGGTTTTGAGAGTCTCTCCCGGAGTTTGAGAGATTTGGACGTGAAAGGGTACCAGTCTTGTCGGGGATTGGGAACCCTTCGCGAGAATGTCCAAAGTTTCAGCGGGATTTCCAAAATGTTGAAAGGAACTCGAAACATGTCAACCTTGGTTTTGAGAATCTCTCCCGGAGTTTGAGAGATTTGGACGTGAAAGGGTACCAGTCTTGTCGGGGATTGGGAACCCTTCGCGAGAATGTCCAAAGTTTCAGCGGGATTTCCAAAATGTTGAAAGGAACTCGAAACATGTCAACCTTGGTTTTGAGAATCTCTCCCGGAGTTTGAGAGATTTGGATGTGAAAGGGTACCAGTCTTGTCGGGGATTGGGAACCCTTCGCGAGAATGTCCAAAGTTTCAGCGGGATTTCCAAAATGTTGAAAGGAACTCGAAACATGTCAACCTTGGTTTTGAGAATCTCTCCCGGAGTTGGAGAGATTTGGACGTGAAAGGGTACCAATCTTTTCGCGGATTGGGAACCCTTCGCGAGAATGTCCAATGTTTCGGTGGGATTTCCAAAATGTTGAAAGGAACTCGAAACATGTCAACCTTGGTTTTGAGAGTCTCTCCCGGAGTTTGAGAGATTTGGACGTGAAAGGGTACCAGTCTTGTCGGGGATTGGGAACCCTTCGCGAGAATGTCCAAAGTTTCAGCGGGATTTCCAAAATGTTGAAAGGAACTCTAAACATGTCACCCTTGGTTTTGAGAATCTCTCCCGGAGTTTGAGAGATTTGGACGTGAAAGGGTACCAGTCTTGTCGGGGATTGGGAACCCTTCGCGAGAATGTCCAAAGTTTCAGCGGGATTTCCAAAATGTTGAAAGGAACTCGAAACATGTCAACCTTGGTTTTGAGAATGTCTCCCGGAGTTTGAGAGATTTGGACGTGAAAGGGTACCAGTCTTGTCGGGGATTGGGAACCCTTCGCGAGAATGTCCAAAGTTTCAGCGGGATTTCCAAAATGTTGAAAGGAACTCGAAACATGTCAACCTTGGTTTTGAGAATCTCTCCCGGAGTTTGAGAGATTTGGACGTGAAAGGGTACCAGTCTTGTCGGGGATTGGGAACCCTTCGCGAGAATGTCCAAAGTTTCAGCGGGATTTCCAAAATGTTGAAAGGAACTCGAAACATGTCAACCTTGGTTTTGAGAATCTCTCCCGGAGTTTGAGAGATTTGGACGTGAAAGGGTACCAGTCTTGTCGGGGATTGGGAACCCTTCGCGAGAATGTCCAAAGTTTCAGCGGGATTTCCAAAATGTTGAAAGGAACTCGAAACATGTCAACCTTGGTTTTGAGAATCTCTCCCGGAGTTTGAGAGATTTGGACGTGAAAGGGTACCAGTCTTGTCGGGGATCGGGAACCCTTCGCGAGAATGTCCAAAGTTTCAGCGGGAT
Organism: Streptopelia decaocto; assembly: GCF_964273445.1. Classification (NCBI taxonomy): domain Eukaryota; kingdom Metazoa; phylum Chordata; class Aves; order Columbiformes; family Columbidae; genus Streptopelia; species Streptopelia decaocto. The sequence continues at coordinate 29,459 of NW_028116477.1, read as the reverse complement.
TTCCAAAATGTTGAAAGGAACTCGAAACATGTCAACCTTGGTTTTGAGAATCTCTCCCGGAGTTTGAGAGATTTGGACGTGAAAGGGTACCAATCTTTTCGCGGATTGGTAACCCTTCGCGAGAATGTCCAATGTTTCGGTGGGATTTCCAAAATGTTGAGAGGAACTCGAAACATGTCAACCTTGGTTTTGAGAGTCTCTCCCGGAGTTTGAGAGATTTGGACGTGAAAGGGTACCAGTCTTGTCGGGGATTGGGAACCCTTCGCCAGAATGTCCAAAATTTCAGCGGGATTTCCAAAATGTTGAAAGGAACTCGAAACATGTCAACCTTGGTTTTGAGAATCTCTCCCGGAGTTTGAGAGATTTGGACGTGAAAGGGTACCAGTCTTGTCGGGGATTGGGAACCCTTCGCGAGAATGTCCAAAGTTTCAGCGGGATTTCCAAAATGTTGAAAGGAACTCGAAACATGTCAACCTTGGTTTTGAGAATCTCTCCCTGAGTTTGAGAGATTTGGACGTGAAAGGGTACCAGTCTTGTCGGGGATCGGGAACCCTTAGCGAGAATGTCCAAAGTTTCAGCGGGATTTCCAAAATGTTGAAAGGAACTCGAAACATGTCAACCTTGGTTTTGAGAATCTCTCCCGGAGTTTGAGAGATTTGGACGTGAAAGGGTACCAGTCTTGTCGGGGATTGGGAACCCTTCGCGAGAATGTCCAAAGTTTCAGAGGGATTTCCAAAATGTTGAAAGGAACTCGAAACATGTCAACCTTGGTTTTGAGAATCTCTCCCGGAGTTTGAGAGATTTGGACGTGAAAGGGTACCAGTCTTGTCGGGGATTGGGAACCCTTCGCGAGAATGTCCAAAGTTTCAGCGGGATTTCCAAAATGTTGAAAGGAACTCGCAACATGTCAGCCTTGGTTTTGAGAATCTCTCCCGGAGTTTGAGAGATTTGGACGTGAAAGGGTACCAGTCTTGTCGGGGATTGGGAACCCTTCGCCAGAATGTCCAAAGTTTCAGCGGGATTTCCAAAATGTTGAAAGGAACTCGAAACATGTCAACATTGGTTTTTTAGAATCTCTTCCGGAGTTTGAGAGATTTGGACGTGAAAGGGTACCAATCTTGTCGGGGATTGGGAACCCTTCGCGAGAATGTCCAAAGTTTCAGCGGGATTTCCAAAATGTTGAAAGGAACTCGAAACATGTCAACCTTGGTTTTGAGAATCTCTCCCGGAGTTTGAGAGATTTGGACGTGAAAGGGTACCAGTCTTGTCGGGGATTGGGAACCCTTCGCGAGAATGTCCAAAGTTTCAGCGGGATTTCCAAAATGTTGAAAGGAACTCGAAACATGTCAACCTTGGTTTTGAGAATCTCTCCCGGAGTTTGAGAGATTTGGACGTGAAAGGGTACCAGTCTTGTCGGGGATTGGGAACCCTTCGCGAGAATGTCCAAAGTTTCAGTGGGATTTCCAAAATGTTGAAAGGAACTCGAAACATGTCAACCTTGGTTTTGAGAATCTCTCCCGGAGTTTGAGAGATTTGGACGTGAAAGGGTACCAATCTTTTCGCGGATTGGGAAGCTTCGCGAGAATGTCCAATGTTTCGGTGGGATTTCCAAAATGTTGAAAGGAACTCGAAACATGTCAACCTTGGTTTTGAGAATCTCTCCCGGAGTTTGAGAGATTTGGACGTGAAAGGGTACCAGTCTTGTCGGGGATTGGGAACCCTTCGCGAGAATGTCCAAAGTTTCAGCGGGATTTCCAAAATGTTGAAAGGAACTCGAAACATGTCAACCTTGGTTTTGAGAATCTCTCCCGGAGTTTGAGAGATTTGGACGTGAAAGGGTACCAGTCTTGTCGGGGATTGGGAACCCTTCGCGAGAATGTCCAAAGTTTCAGCGGGATTTCCAAAATGTTGAAAGGAACTCGAAACATGTCAACCTTGGTTTTGAGAATCTCTCCCGGAGTTTGAGAGATTTGGACGTGAAAGGGTACCAGTCTTGTCGGGGATTGGGAACCCTTCGCGAGAATGTCCAAGGTTTCAGCGGGATTTCCAAAATGTTGAAAGGAACTCGAAACATGTCAACCTTGGTTTTGAGAATCTCTCCCGGAGTTTGAGAGATTTGGACGTGAAAGGGTACCAGTCTTGTCGGGGATCGGGAACCCTTCGCGAGAATGTCCAAAGTTTCAGCGGGATTTCCAAAATGTTGAAAGGAACTCGAAACATGTCAACCTTGGTTTTGAGAATCTCTCCCGGAGTTGGAGAGATTTGGACGTGAAAGGGTACCAATCTTGTCGGGGATTGGGAACACTTTGCGAGAATGTCCAAAGTTTCAGCGGGATTTCCAAAATGTTGAGAGGAACTCGAAACATGTCAACCTTGGTTTTGAGAATCTCTCCCGGACTTTGAGAGATTTGGACGTGAAAGGGTACCAGTCTTGTCGGGGATTGGGAACCCTTCGTGAGCTTGTCCAAAGTTTCAGCGGGATTTCCAAAATGTTGAAAGGAACTCGAAACATGTCAACCTTGGTTTTGAGAATCTCTCCCGGAGTTTGAGAGATTTGGACGTGAAAGGGTACCAGTCTTGTCGGGGATTGGGAACCCTTCGCGAGAATGTCCAAAGTTTCAGCGGGATTTCCAAAATGTTGAAAGGAACTCGAAACATGTCAACCTTGGTTTTGAGAATCTCTCCCGGAGTTTGAGAGATTTGGACGTGAAAGGGTACCAGTCTTGTCGGGGATTGGGAACCCTTCGCAAGAATGTCCAAAGTTTCAGCGGGATTTCCAAAATGTTGAAAGGAACTCGAAACATGTCAACCTTGGTTTTGAGAATCTCTCCCGGAGTTTGAGAGATTTGGACGTGAAAGGGTACCAGTCTTGTCGGGGATTGGGAACCCTTCGCGAGAATGTCCAAAGTTTCAGTGGGATTTCCAAAATGTTGAAAGGAACTCGAAACATGTCAACCTTGGTTTTGAGAATCTCTCCCGGAGTTTGAGAGATTTGGACGTGAAAGGGTACCAGTCTTGTCGGGGATTGGGAACCCTTCGCCAGAATGTCCAAAGTTTCAGCGGGATTTCCAAAATGTTGAAAGGAACTCGAAACATGTCAACCTTGGTTTTGAGAATCTCTCCCGGAGTTTGAGAGATTTGGACGTGAAAGGGTACCAGTCTTGTCGGGGATTGGGAACCCTTCGCGAGAATGTCCAAAGTTTCAGCGGGATTTCCAAAATGTTGAAAGGAACTCGAAACATGTCAACCTTGGTTTTGAGAATCTCTCCCGGAGTTTGAGAGATTTGGACGTGAAAGGGTACCAGTCTTGTCGGGGATTGGGAACCCTTCGCGAGAATGTCCAAAGTTTCAGCGGGATTTCCAAAATGTTGAAAGGAACTCGAAACATGTCAACCTTGGTTTTGAGAATCTCTGCCGGAGTTTGAGAGATTTGGACGTGAAAGGGTACCAGTCTTGTCGGGGATTGGGAACCCTTCGCGAGAATGTCCAAAGTTTCAGCGGGATTTCCAAAATGTTGAAAGGAACTGGAAACATGTCAACCTTGGTTTTGAGAATCTCTCCCGGAGTTTGAGAGATTTGGACGTGAAAGGGTACCAGTCTTGTCGGGGATCGGGAACCCTTCGCGAGAATGTCCAAAGTTTCAGCGGGATTTCCAAAATGTTGAGAGGAACTCGAAACATGTCAACCTTGGTTTTGAGAATCTCTCCCGGAGTTTGAGAGATTTGGACGTGAAAGGGTACCAGTCTTGTCGGGGATCGGGAACCCTTCGCGAGAATGTCCAAAGTTTCAGCGGGATTTCCAAAATGTTGAAAGGAACTCGAAACATGTCAACCTTGGTTTTGAGAATCTCTCCCGGAGTTTGAGAGATTTGGACGTGAAAGGGTACCAATCTTGTCGGGGATTGGGAACCCTTCGCGAGAATGTCCAAAGTTTCAGCGGGATTTCCAAAATGTTGTGAGGAACTCGAAACATGTCAACCTTGGTTTTGAGAATCTCTCCCGGAGTTTGAGAGATTTGGACGTGAAAGGGTACCAGTCTTGTCGGGGATTGGGAACCCTTCGTGAGATTGTCCAAAGTTTCAGCGGGATTTCCAAAATGTTGAAAGGAACTCGAAACATGTCAACCTTGGTTTTGAGAATCTCTCCTGGAGTTTGAGAGATTTGGACGTGAAAGGGTACCAGTCTTGTCGGGGATTGGGAACCCTTCGCGAGAATGTCCAAGGTTTCAGCGGGATTTCCAAAATGTTGAGAGGAACTCAAAACATGTCAACCTTGGTTTTGAGAATCTCTCCCGGAGTTTGAGAGATTTGGACGTGAAAGGGTACCAGTCTTGTCGGGGATTGGGAACCCTTCGCAAGAATGTCCAAAGTTTCAGCGGGATTTCCAAAATGTTGAAAGGAACTCGAAACATGTCAACCTTGGTTTTGAGAATCTCTCCCGGAGTTTGAGAGATTTGGACGTGAAAGGGTACCAGTCTTGTCGGGGATTGGGAACCCTTCGCCAGAATGTCCAAAGTTTCAGCGGGATTTCCAAAATGTTGAAAGGAACTCGAAACATGTCAACCTTGGTTTTGAGAATCTCTCCCGGAGTTTGAGAGATTTGGACGTGAAAGGGTACCAGTCTTGTCGGGGATTGGGAACCCTTCGCGAGAATGTCCAAAGTTTCAGCGGGATTTCCAAAATGTTGAAAGGAACTCGAAACATGTCAACCTTGGTTTTGAGAATCTCTCCCTGGGTTTTGAGAGATCTGGACGTGAAAGGGTACCAGTCTTGTCGGGGATTGGGAACCCTTCGCGAGAATGTCCAAAGTTTCTGCGGGATTTCCAAAATGTTGAAAGGAACTCGAAACATGTCAACCTTGGTTTTGAGAATCTCTCCCGGAGTTTGAGAGATTTGGACGTGAAAGGGTACCAGTCTTGTCGGGGATTGGGAACCCTTCGCGAGAATGTCCAAAGTTTCAGTGGGATTTCCAAAATGTTGAAAGGAACTCGAAACATGTCAACCTTGGTTTTGAGAATCTCTCCCGGAGTTTGAGAGATTTGGACGTGAAAGGGTACCAGTCTTGTCGGGGATTGGGAACCCTTTGCGAGAATGTCCAAAGTTTCAGCGGGATTTCCAAAATGTTGAAAGGAACTCGAAACATGTCAACCTTGGTTTTGAGAATCTCTCCAGGAGTTTGAGAGATTTGGACGTGAAAGGGTACCAATCTTGTCGGGGATTGGGAACCCTTCGCCAGAATGTCCAAAGTTTCAGTGGGATTTCCAAAATGTTGAAAGGAACTCGAAACATGTCAACCTTGGTTTTGAGAATCTCTCCCGGAGTTTGAGAGATTTGGACGTGAAAGGGTACCAGTCTTGTCGGGGATTGGGAACCCTTCGCCAGAATGTCCAAAGTTTCAGCGGGATTTCCAAAATGTTGAAAGGAACTCGAAACATGTCAACCTTGGTTTTGAGAATCTCTCCCGGAGTTTGAGAGATTTGGACGTGAAAGGGTACCAGTCTTGTCGGGGATCGGGAACCCTTAGCGAGAATGTCCAAAGTTTCAGCGGGATTTCCAAAATGTTGAAAGGAACTCGAAACATGTCAACCTTGGTTTTGAGAATCTCTCCCGGATTTTGAGAGATTTAGACGTGAAAGGGTACCAGTCTTGTCGGGGATTGGGAACCCTTCGCGAGAATGTCCAAAGTTTCAGCGGGATTTCCAAAATGTTGAAAGGAACTCGAACCATGTCAACCTTGGTTTTGAGAATCTCTCCCGGAGTTTGAGAGATTTGGACGTGAAATTGTACCAATCTTGTCGGGGATCAGGTACCCTTCGCGAGAATGTCCAAAGTTTCAGCGGGATTTCCAAAATGTTGAAAGGAACTCGAAACATGTCAACCTTGGTTTTGAGAATCTCTCCCGGAGTTTGAGAGATTTGGACGTGAAAGGGTACCAGTCTTGTCGGGGATTGGGAACCCTTCGCCAGAATGTCCAAAGTTTCAGCGGGATTTCCAAAATGTTGAAAGGAACTCGAAACATGTCAACCTTGGTTTTGAGAATCTCTCCCGGAGTTTGAGAGATCTGGAAGTGAAAGGGTACCAGTCTTGTCGGGGATTGGGAACCCTTCGCGAGAATGTCCAAAGTTTCAGCGGGATTTCCAAAATGTTGCGAGGAACTCGAAACATGTCAACCTTGGTTTTGAGAATCTCTCCCGGAGTTTGAGAGATTTGGACGTGAAAGGGTACCAGTCTTGTCGGGGATTGGGAACCCTTCGCGAGAATGTCCAAAGTTTCAGCGGGATTTCCAAAATGTTGAAAGGAACTCGAAACATGTCAACCTTGGTTTTGAGAATCTCTCCCGGAGTTTGAGAGATTTGGACGTGAAAGGGTACCAGTCTTGTCGGGGATTGGGAACCCTTCGCCAGAATATCCAAAGTTTCAGCGGGATTTCCAAAATGTTGAAAGGAACTCGAAACATGTCAACCTTGGTTTTGAGAATCTCTCCCGGAGTTTGAGAGATTTGGACGTGAAAGGGTACCAGTCTTGTCGGGGATTGGGAACCCTTCGCGAGAATGTCCAAAGTTTCAGCGGGATTTCCAAAATGTTGCGAGGAACTCGAAACATGTCAACCTTGGTTTTGAGAATCTCTCCCGGAGTTTGAGAGATTTGGACGTGAAAGGGTACCAGTCTTGTCGGGGATTGGGAACCCTTCGCCAGAATGTCCAAAGTTTCAGCGGGATTTCCAAAATGTTGCGAGGAACTCGAAACATGTCAACCTTGGTTTTGAGAATCTCTCCCGGAGTATGAGAGATTTGGACGTGAAAGGGTACCAGTCTTGTCGGGGATTGGGAACCCTTCGCGAGAATGTCCAAAGTTTCAGCGGGATTTCCAAAATGTTGAAAGGAACTCAAAACATGTCAACCTTGGTTTTGAGAATCTCTCCCGGAGTTTGAGAGATTTGGACGTGAAAGGGTACCAGTCTTGTCGGGGATTGGGAACCCTTCGCGAGAATGTCCAAAGTTTCAGCGGGATTTCCAAAATGTTGCGAGGAACTTGAAACATGTCAACCTTGGTTTTGAGAATCTCTCCCGGAGTTTGAGAGATTTGGACGTGAAAGGGTACCAGTCTTGTCGGGGATTGGGAACCCTTCGCGAGAATGTCCAAAGTTTCAGCGGGATTTCCAAAATGTTGAAAGGAACTCGAAACATGTCAACCTTGGTTTTGAGAATCTCTCCCGGAGTTTGAGAGATTTGGACGTGAAAGGGTACCAGTCTTGTCGGGGATTGGGAACCCTTTGCGAGAATGTCCAAAGTTTCAGTGGGATTTCCAAAATGTTGAAAGGAACTCGAAACATGTCAACCTTGGTTTTGAGAATCTCTCCCGGAGTTTGAGAGATTTGGACGTGAAAGGGTACCAATCTTGTCGGGGATTGGGAACCCTTTGCGAGAATGTCCAAAGTTTCAGCGGGATTTCCAAAATGTTGAAAGGAACTCGAAACATGTCAACCTTGGTTTTGAGAATCTCTCCCGGATTTTGAGAGATTTAGACGTGAATGGGTACCAGTCTTGTCGGAGATTGGGAACCCTTCGCAAGAATGTCCAGAGTTTCAGCGGGATTTCCAAAATGTTGAAAGGAACTCGAAACATGTCAACCTTGGTTTTGAGAATCTCTCCCGGAGTTTGAGAGATTTGGACGTGAAAGGGTACCAGTCTTGTCGGGGATTGGGAACCCTTCGCGAGAATGTCCAAAGTTTCAGCGGGATTTCCAAAATGTTGCGAGGAACTCGAAACATGTCAACCTTGGTTTTGAGAATCTCTCTCGGAGTTTGAGAGATTTGGACGTGAAAGGGTACCAGTCTTGTCGGGGATTGGGAACCCTTCGCGAGAATGTCCAAAGTTTCAGTGGGATTTCCAAAATGTTGAAAGGAACTCGAAACATGTCAACCTTGGTTTTGAGAATCTCTCCCGGAGTTTGAGAGATTTGGACGTGAAAGGGTACCAGTCTTGTCGGGGATTGGGAACCCTTTGCGAGAATGTCCAAAGTTTCAGCGGGATTTCCAAAATGTTGAAAGGAACTCGAAACATGTCAACCTTGGTTTTGAGAATCTCTCCCGGAGTTTGAGAGATTTGGACGTGAAAGGGTACCAGTCTTGTTGGGAACTGGGAACCCTTCGCGAGAATGTCCAAAGTTTCAGCGGGATTTCTAAAATGTTGAAAGGAGCTCGAAACATGTCAACCTTGGTTTTGAGAATCTCTCCCGGAGTTTGAGAGATTTAGACGTGAAAGGGTACCAGTCTTGTCGGGGATTGGGAACCCTTCGCGAGAATGTCCAAAGTTTCAGCGGGATTTCCAAAATGTTGAAAGGAACTCGAAACATGTCAACCTTGGTTTTGAGAATCTCTCCCGGAGTTTGAGAGATTTGGACGTGAAAGGGTACCAGTCTTGTCGGGGATTGGGAACCCTTCGCGAGAATGTCCAAAGTTTCAGCGGGATTTCCAAAATGTTGCGAGGAACTCGAAACATGTCAACCTTGGTTTTGAGAATCTCTCCCGGAGTTTGAGAGATTTGGACGTGAAAGGGTACCAGTCTTGTCGGGGATTAAGAACCCTTCGCGAGAATGTCCAAAGTTTCAGCGGGATTTCCAAAATGTTGCGAGGAACTCGAAACATGTCAACCTTGGTTTTGAGAATCTCTCCCGGAGTTTGAGAGATTTGGACGTGAAAGGGCACCAGTCTTGTCGGGGATTGGGAACCCTTCGCGAGAATGTCCAAAGTTTCAGCGGGATTTCCAAAATGTTGAAAGGAACTCGAAACATGTCAACCTTGGTTTTGAGAATCTCTCCCGGAGTTTGAGAGATTTGGACGTGAAAGGGTACCAGTCTTGTCGGGGATTGGGAACCCTTCGCGACAATGTCCAAAGTTTCAGCGGGATTTCTAAAATGTTGCGAGGAACTCGAAACATGTCAACCTTGGTTTTGAGAATCTCTCCCGGAGTTTGAGAGATTTGGACGTGAAAGGGTACCAGTCTTGTCGGGGATTGGGAACCCTTCGCGAGAATGTCCAAAGTTTCAGTGGGATTTCCAAAATGTTGAAAGGAAGTTGAAACATGTCAACCTTGGTTTTGAGAATCTCTCCCGGAGTTTGAGAGATTTGGACGTGAAAGGGTACCAGTCTTGTCGGGGATTGGGAACCCTTCGCGAGAATGTCCAAAGTTTCAGCGGGATTTCCAAAATGTTGAAAGGAACTCGAAACATGTCAACCTTGGTTTTGAGAATCTCTCCCGGAGTTTGAGAGATTTGGACGTGAAAGGGTACCAGTCTTGTTGGGAACTGGGAACCCTTCGCGAGAATGTCCAAAGTTTCAGCGGGATTTCTAAAATGTTGAAAGGAACTCGAAACATGTCAACCTTGGTTTTGAGAATCTCTCCCGGAGTTTGAGAGATTTAGACGTGAAAGTGTACCAGTGTTGTCGGGGATTGGGAACCCTTCGCGAGAATGTCCAAAGTTTCAGCGGGATTTCCAAAATGTTGAAAGGAACTCGAAACATGTCAACCTTGGTTTTGAGAATCTCTCCCGGAGTTTGAGAGATTTGGACGTGAAAGGGTACCAATCTTGTCGGGGATTGGGAACCCTTCGCGAGAATGTCCAAAGTTTCAGCAGGATTTCCAAAATGTTGAAAGGAACTCGAAACATGTCAACCTTGGTTTTGAGAATCTCTCCCGGAGTTTGAGAGATTTAGACGTGAAAGGGTACCAGTCTTGTCGGAGATTGGGAACCCTTCGCAAGAATGTCTAGAGTTTCAGCGGGATTTCCAAAATGTTGAAAGGAACTCGAAACATGTCAACCTTGGTTTTGAGAATCTCTCCCGGAGTTTGAGAGATTTGGACGTGAAAGGGTACCAGTCTTGTCGGGGATTGGGAACCCTTCGCGAGAATGTCCAAAGTTTCAGCGGGATTTCCAAAATGTTGAAAGGAACTCGAAACATGTCAACCTTGGTTTTGAGAATCTCTCCCGGAGTTTGAGAGATTTGGACGTGAAAGGGTACCAGTCTTGTCGGGGATTGGGAACCCTTCGCCAGAATGTCCAAAGTTTCAGCGGGATTTCCAAAATGTTGAAAGGAACTCGAAACATGTCAACCTTGGTTTTGAGAATCTCTCCCGGAGTTTGAGAGATTTGGACGTGAAAGGGTACCAGTCTTGTCGGGGATTGGGAACCCTTCGCGAGAATGTCCAAAGTTTCAGCGGGATTTCCAAAATGTTGAGAGGAACTCGAAACATGTCAACCTTGGTTTTGAGAATCTCTCCCGGAGTTTGAGAGATTTGGACGTGAAAGGGTACCAGTCTTGTCGGGGATTGGGAACCCTTCGCGAGAATGTCCAAAGTTTCAGCGGGATTTCCAAAATGTTGAAAGGAACTCGAAACATGTCAACCTTGGTTTTGAGAATCTCTCCCGGAGTTTAAGAGATTTGGACGTGAAAGGGTACCAATCTTGTCGGGGATTGGGAACCCTTTGCGAGAATATCCAAAGTTTCAGCGGGATTTCCAAAATGTTGAAAGGAACTCGAAACATGTCATCCTTGGTTTTGAGAATCTCTCCCGGAGTTTGAGAGATTTGGACGTGAAAGGGTACCAGTCTTGTCGGGGATTGGGAACCCTTGCGAGAATGTCCAAAGTTTCAGCGGGATTTCCAAAATGTTGAAAGGAACTCGAAACATGTCAACCTTGGTTTTGAGAATCTCTCCCGGAGTTTGAGAGATTTGGACGTGAAAGGGTACCAGTCTTGTCGGGGATTGGGAACCCTTCGCGAGAATGTCCAAAGTTTCAGCGGGATTTCCAAAATGTTGAAAGGAACTCGAAACATGTCAACCTTGGTTTTGAGAATCTCTCCTGGAGTTTGAGAGATTTGGACGTGAAAGGGTACCAATCTTGTCGGGGATTGGGAACCCTTCGCGAGAATGTCCAAAGTTTCAGCGGGATTTCCAAAATGTTGAAAGGAACTCGAAACATGTCAACCTTGGTTTTGAGAATCTCTCCCGGAGTTTGAGAGATTTGGACGTGAAAGGGTACCAGTCTTGTCGGGGATTGGGAACCCTTCGCGAGAATGTCCAAAGTTTCAGCGGGATTTCCAAAATGTTGAAAGGAACTCGAAACATGTCAACCTTGGTTTTGAGAATCTCTCCCGGAGTTTGAGAGATTTGGACGTGAAAGGGTACCAATCTTGTCGGGGATTGGGAACCCTTCGCGAGAATGTCCAAAGTTTCAGCGGGATTTCCAAAATGTTGAAAGGAACTCGAAACATGTCAACCTTGCTTTTGAGAATCTCTCCCGGAGTTTGAGAGATTTAGACGTGAAAGGGTACCAGTCTTGTCGGAGATTGGGAACCCTTCGCAAGAATGTCCAGAGTTTCAGCGGGATTTCCAAAATGTTGAAAGGAACTCGAAACATGTCAACCTTGGTTTTGAGAATCTCTCCCGGAGTTTGAGAGATTTGGACGTGAAAGGGTACCAGTCTTGTCGGGGATTGGGAACCCTTCGCGAGAATGTCCAAAGTTTCAGCGGGATTTCCAAAATGTTGAAAGGAACTCGAAACATGTCAACCTTGGTTTTGAGAATCTCTCCCGGAGTTTGAGAGATTTGGACGTGAAAGGGTACCAGTCTTGTCGGGGATTGGGAACCCTTCGCGAGAATGTCCAAAGTTTCAGCGGGATTTCCAAAATGTTGAAAGGAACTCGAAACATGTCAACCTTGGTTTTGAGAATCTCTCCCGGAGTTTGAGAGATTTGGACGTGAAAGGGTACCAGTCTTGTCGGGGATTGGGAACCCTTCGCGAGAATGTCGAAAGTTTCAGCGGGATTTCCAAAATGTTGAGAGGAACTCGAAACATGTCAACCTTGGTTTTGAGAATCTCTCCCGGAGTTTGAGAGATTTGGACGTGAAAGGGTACCAGTCTTGTCGGGGATTGGGAACCCTTCGCGAGAATGTCCAAAGTTTCAGCGGGATTTCCAAAATGTGGAAAGGAACTCGAAACATGTCAACCTTGGTTTTGAGAATCTCTCCCGGAGTTTGAGAGATTTGGACGTGAAAGGGTACCAGTCTTGTCGGGGATTGGGAACCCTTCGCGAGAATGTCCAAAGTTTCAGCGGGATTTCCAAAATGTTGAAAGGAACTCGAAACATGTCAACCTTGGTTTTGAGAATCTCTCCCGGAGTTTGAGAGATTTGGACGTGAAAGGGTACCAGTCTTGTTGGGAACTGGGAACCCTTCGCGAGAATGTCCAAAGTTTCAGCGGGATTTCTAAAATGTTGAAAGGAACTCGAAACATGTCAACCTTGGTTTTGAGAATCTCTCCCGGAGTTTGAGAGATTTAGACGTGAAAGGGTACCAGTCTTGTCGGGGATTGGGAACCCTTCGCGAGAATGTCCAAAGTTTCAGCGGGATTTCCAAAATGTTGAAAGGAACTCGAAACATGTCAACCTTGGTTTTGAGAATCTCTCCCGGAGTTTGAGAGATTTGGACGTGAAAGGGTACCAATCTTGTCGGGGATTGGGAACCCTTCGCGAGAATGTCCAAAGTTTCAGCAGGATTTCCAAAATGTTGAAAGGAACTCGAAACATGTCAACCTTGGTTTTGAGAATCTCTCCCGGAGTTTGAGAGATTTAGACGTGAAAGGGTACCAGTCTTGTCGGGGATTGGGAACCCTTCGCGAGAATGTCCAAAGTTTCAGCGGGATTTCCAAAATGTTGAAAGGAACTCGAAACATGTCAACCTTGGTTTTGAGAATCTCTCCCGGAGTTTGAGAGATTTGGACGTGAAAGGGTACCAGTCTTGTCGGGGATTGGGAACCCTTCGCCAGAATGTCCAAAGTTTCAGCGGGATTTCCAAAATGTTGAGAGGAACTCGAAACATGTCAACCTTGGTTTTGAGAATCTCTCCCGGAGTTTGAGAGATTTGGACGTGAAAGGGTACCAGTCTTGTCGGGGATTGGGAACCCTTCGCGAGAATGTCCAAAGTTTCAGCGGGATTTCCAAAATGTTGAAAGGAACTCGAAACATGTCAACCTTGGTTTTGAGAATCTCTCCCGGAGTTTGAGAGATTTGGACGTGAAAGGGTACCAGTCTTGTCGGGGATTGGGAACCCTTCGCGAGAATGTCCAAGGTTTCAGCGGGATTTCCAAAATGTTGCGAGGAACTCGAAACATGTCAACCTTGGTTTTGAGAATCTCTCCCGGAGTTTGAGAGATTTGGACGTGAAAGGGTACCAGTCTTGTCGGGGATTGGGAACCCTTCGCGAGAATGTCCAAAGTTTCAGTGGGATTTCCAAAATGTTGAAAGGAACTCGAAACATGTCAACCTTGGTTTTGAGAATCTCTCCCGGAGTTTGAGAGATTTGGACGTGAAAGGGTACCAGTCTTGTCGGGGATTGGGAACCCTTCGCGAGAATGTCCAAAGTTTCAGCGGGATTTCCAAAATGTTGAAAGGAACTCGAAACATGTCAACCTTGGTTTTGAGAATCTCTCCCGGAGTTTAAGAGATTTGGACGTGAAAGGGTACCAATCTTGTCGGGGATTGGGAACCCTTTGCGAGAATGTCCAAAGTTTCAGCGGGATTTCCAAAATGTTGAAAGGAACTCGAAACATGTCAACCTTGGTTTTGAGAATCTCTCCCGGAGTTTGAGAGATTTGGACGTGAAAGGGTACCAGTCTTGTCGGGGATTGGGAACCCTTGCGAGAATGTCCAAAGTTTCAGCGGGATTTCCAAAATGTTGAAAGGAACTCGAAACATGTCAACCTTGGTTTTGAGAATCTCTCCCGGAGTTTGAGAGATTTGGACGTGAAAGGGTACCAGTCTTGTCGGGGATTGGGAACCCTTCGCGAGAATGTCCAAAGTTTCAGCGGGATTTCCAAAATGTTGAAAGGAACTCGAAACATGTCAACCTTGGTTTTGAGAATCTCTCCTGGAGTTTGAGAGATTTGGACGTGAAAGGGTACCAATCTTGTCGGGGATTGGGAACCCTTCGCGAGAATGTCCAAAGTTTCAGCGGGATTTCCAAAATGTTGAAAGGAACTCGAAACATGTCAACCTTGGTTTTGAGAATCTCTCCCGGAGTTTGATAGATTTGGACGTGAAAGGGTACCAGTCTTGTCGGGGATTGGGAACCCTTCGCGAGAATGTCCAAAGTTTCAGCGGGATTTCCAAAATGTTGAAAGGAACTCGAAACATGTCAACCTTGGTTTTGAGAATCTCTCCCGGAGTTTGAGAGATTTGGACGTGAAAGGATACCAGTCTTGTCGGGGATTGGGAACCCTTCGCGAGAATGTCCAAAGTTTCAGCGGGATTTCCAAAATGTTGAAAGGAACTCGAAACATGTCAACCTTGGTTTTGAGAATCTCTCCCGGAGTTTGAGAGATTTGGACGTGAAAGGGTACCAGTCTTGTTGGGAACTGGGAACCCTTCGCGAGAATGTCCAAAGTTTCAGCGGGATTTCTAAAATGTTGAAAGGAACTCGAAACATGTCAACCTTGGTTTTGAGAATCTCTCCCGGAGTTTGAGAGATTTAGACGTGAAAGGGTACCAGTCTTGTCGGGGATTGGGAACCCTTCGCGAGAATGTCCAAAGTTTCAGCGGGATTTCCAAAATGTTGAAAGGAACTCGAAACATGTCAACCTTGGTTTTGAGAATCTCTCCCGGAGTTTGAGAGATTTGGACGTGAAAGGGTACCAGTCTTGTCGGGGATTGGGAACCCTTCGCGAGAATGTCCAAAGTTTCAGCGGGATTTCCAAAATGTTGAGAGGAACTCGAAACATGTCAACCTTGGTTTTGAGAATCTCTCCCGGAGTTTGAGAGATTTGGACGTGAAAGGGTACCAGTCTTGTCGGGGATTGGGAACCCTTCGCGAGAATGTCCAAAGTTTCAGCGGGATTTCCAAAATGTGGAAAGGAACTCGAAACATGTCAACCTTGGTTTTGAGAATCTCTCCCGGAGTTTGAGAGATTTGGACGTGAAAGGGTACCAGTCTTGTCGGGGATTGGGAACCCTTCGCGAGAATGTCGAAAGTTTCAGCGGGATTTCCAAAATGTTGCGAGGAACTCGAAACATGTCAACCTTGGTTTTGAGAATCTCTCCCAGAGTTTGAGAGATTTGGACGTGAAAGGGTACCAATCTTGTCGGGGATTGGGAACCCTTCGCGAGAATGTCCAAAGTTTCAGCGGGATTTCCAAAATGTTGAAAGGAACTCGAAACATGTCAACCTTGGTTTTGAGAATCTCTCCCGGAGTTTAAGAGATTTGGACGTGAAAGGGTACCAATCTTGTCGGGGATTGGGAACCCTTTGCGAGAATGTCGAAAGTTTCAGCGGGATTTCCAAAATGTTGAAAGGAACTCGAAACATGTCAACCTTGGTTTTGAGAATCTCTCCCGGAGTTTGAGAGATTTGGACGTGAAAGGGTACCAGTCTTGTCGGGGATTGGGAACCCTTGCGAGAATGTCCAAAGTTTCAGCGGGATTTCCAAAATGTTGAAAGGAACTCGAAACATGTCAACCTTGGTTTTGAGAATCTCTCCCGGAGTTTGAGAGATTTGGACGTGAAAGGGTACCAGTCTTGTCGGGGATTGGGAACCCTTCGCGAGAATGTCCAAAGTTTCAGCGGGATTTCCAAAATGTTGAAAGGAACTCGAAACATGTCAACCTTGGTTTTGAGAATCTCTCCCGGAGTTTGAGAGATTTGGACGTGAAAGGGTACCAGTCTTGTCGGGGATTGGGAACCCTTCGCGAGAATGTCCAAAGTTTCAGTGGGATTTCCAAAATGTTGAAAGGAACTCGAAACATGTCAACCTTGGTTTTGAGAATCTCTCCCGGAGTTTGAGAGATTTGGACGTGAAAGGGTACCAGTCTTGTCGGGGATTGGGAACCCTTCGCGAGAATGTCCAAAGTTTCAGCGGGATTTCCAAAATGTTGAAAGGAACTCGAAACATGTCAACCTTGGTTTTGAGAATCTCTCCTGGAGTTTGAGAGATTTGGACGTGAAAGGGTACCAGTCTTGTTGGGAACTGGGAACCCTTCGCGAGAATGTCCAAAGTTTCAGCGGGATTTCTAAAATGTTGAAAGGAACTCGAAACATGTCAACCTTGGTTTTGAGAATCTCTCCCGGAGTTTGAGAGATTTGGACGTGAAAGGGTACCAGTCTTGTCGGGGATTGGGAACCCTTCGCGAGAATGTCCAAAGTTTCAGCGGGATTTCCAAAATGTTGAAAGGAACTCGAAACATGTCAACCTTGGTTTTGAGAATCTCTCCCGGAGTTTGAGAGATTTGGACGTGAAAGGGTACCAATCTTGTCGGGGATTGGGAACCCTTCGCGAGAATGTCCAAAGTTTCAGCAGGATTTCCAAAATGTTGAAAGGAACTCGAAACATGTCAACCTTGGTTTTGAGAATCTCTCCCGGAGTTTGAGAGATTTAGACGTGAAAGGGTACCAGTCTTGTCGGAGATTGGGAACCCTTCGCAAGAATGTCCAGAGTTTCAGCGGGATTTCCAAAATGTTGAAAGGAACTCGAAACATGTCAACCTTGGTTTTGAGAATCTCTCCCGGAGTTTGAGAGATTTGGACGTGAAAGGGTACCAGTCTTGTCGGGGATTGGGAACCCTTCGCGAGAATGTCCAAAGTTTCAGCGGGATTTCCAAAATGTTGAAAGGAACTCGAAACATGTCAACCTTGGTTTTGAGAATCTCTCCCGGAGTTTGAGAGATATGGACGTGAAAGTGTACCAGTCATGTCGGGGATTGGGAACCCTTCGCGAGAATGTCCAAAGTTTCAGCGGGATTTCCAAAATGTTGAAAGGAACTCGAAACATGTCAACCTTGGTTTTGAGAATCTCTCCCGGAGTTTGAGAGATTTGGACGTGAAAGGGTACCAGTCTTGTCGGGGATTGGGAACCCTTCGCGACAATGTCCAAAGTTTCAGCGGGATTTCCAAAATGTTGCGAGGAACTCGAAACATGTCAACCTTGGTTTTGAGAATCTCTCCCGGAGTTTGAGAGATTTGGACGTGAAAGGGTACCAGTCTTGTCGGGGATTGGGAACCCTTCGCGAGAATGTCCAAAGTTTCAGCGGGATTTCCAAAATGTTGCGAGGAACTCGAAACATGTCAACCTTGGTTTTGAGAATCTCTCCCGGAGTTTGAGAGATTTGGACGTGAAAGGGTACCAGTCTTGTCGGGGATTGGGAACCCTTCGCGAGAATGTCCAAAGTTTCAGCGGGATTTCCAAAATGTTGAGAGGAACTCGAAACATGTCAACCTTGGTTTTGAGAATCTCTCCCGGAGTTTGAGAGATTTGGACGTGAAAGGGTACCAGTCTTGTCGGGGATTGGGAACCCTTCGCGAGAATGTCCAAAGTTTCAGCGGGATTTCCAAAATGTTGCGAGGAACTCGAAACATGTCAACCTTGGTTTTGAGAATCTCTCCCGGAGTTTGAGAGATTTGGACGTGAAAGGGTACCAGTCTTGTCGGGGATTGGGAACCCTTCGCGAGAATGTCCAAAGTTTCAGCGGGATTTCCAAAATGTTGAGAGGAACTCGAAACATGTCAACCTTGGTTTTGAGAATCTCTCCCGGAGTTTGAGAGATTTGGACGTGAAAGGGTACCAGTCTTGTCGGGGATTGGGAACCCTTCGCGAGAATGTCCAAAGTTTCAGCGGGATTTCCAAAATGTTGCGAGGAACTCGAAACATGTCAACCTTGGTTTTGAGAATCTCTCCCGGAGTTTGAGAGATTTGGACGTGAAAGGGTACCAGTCTTGTCGGGGATTGGGAACCCTTCGCCAGAATGTCCAAAGTTTCAGCGGGATTTCCAAAATGTTGAAAGGAACTCGAAACATGTCAACCTTGGTTTTGAGAATCTCTCCCGGAGTTTGAGAGATTTGGACGTGAAAGGGTACCAGTCTTGTCGGGGATTGGGAACCCTTCGCGAGAATGTCCAAAGTTTCAGCGGGATTTCCAAAATGTTGAAAGGAACTCAAAACATGTCAACCTTGGTTTTGAGAATCTCTCCCGGAGTTTGAGAGATTTGGACGTGAAAGGGTACCAGTCTTGTCGGGGATTGGGAACCCTTCGCGAGAATGTCCAAAGTTTCAGCGGGATTTCCAAAATGTTGAAAGGAACTCGAAACATGTCAACCTTGGTTTTGAGAATCTCTCCCGGAGTTTGAGAGATTTGGACGTGAAAGGGTACCAGTCTTGTCGGGGATTGGGAACCCTTCGCGAGAATGTCCAAAGTTTCAGCGGGATTTCCAAAATGTTGAAAGGAACTCGAAACATGTCAACCTTGGTTTTGAGAATCTCTCCCGGAGTTTGAGAGATTTGGACGTGAAAGGGTACCAGTCTTGTCGGGGATTGGGAACCCTTCGCCAGAATGTCCAAAGTTTCAGCGGGATTTCCAAAATGTTGAAAGGAACTCGAAACATGTCAACCTTGGTTTTGAGAATCTCTCCCGGAGTTTGAGAGATTTGGACGTGAAAGGGTACCAGTCTTGTCGGGGATTGGGAACCCTTCGCGAGAATGTCCAAAGTTTCAGCGGGATTTCCAAAATGTTGAAAGGAACTCGAAACATGTCAACCTTGGTTTTGAGAATCTCTCCCGGAGTTTGAGAGATTTGGACGTGAAAGGGTACCAGTCTTGTCGGGGATTGGGAACCCTTCGCGAGAATGTCCAAAGTTTCAGCGGGATTTCCAAAATGTTGAGAGGAACTCGAAACATGTCAACCTTGGTTTTGAGAATCTCTCCCGGAGTTTGAGAGATTTGGACGTGAAAGGGTACCAGTCTTGTCGGGGATTGGGAACCCTTCGCGAGAATGTCCAAAGTTTCAGCGGGATTTCCAAAATGTTGAAAGGAACTCGAAACATGTCAACCTTGGTTTTGAGAATCTCTCCCGGAGTTTGAGAGATTTGGACGTGAAAGGGTACCAGTCTTGTCGGGGATTGGGAACCCTTCGCGAGAATGTCCAAAGTTTCAGCGGGATTTCCAAAATGTTGAAAGGAACTCGAAACATGTCAACCTTGGTTTTGAGAATCTCTCCCGGAGTTTGAGAGATTTGGACGTGAAAGGGTACCAGTCTTGTCGGGGATTGGGAACCCTTCGCCAGAATGTCCAAAGTTTCAGCGGGATTTCCAAAATGTTGAAAGGAACTCGAAACATGTCAACCTTGGTTTTGAGAATCTCTCCCGGAGTTTGAGAGATTTGGACGTGAAAGGGTACCAGTCTTGTCGGGGATTGGGAACCCTTCGCGAGAATGTCCAAAGTTTCAGCGGGATTTCCAAAATGTTGAAAGGAACTCGAAACATGTCAACCTTGGTTTTGAGAATCTCTCCCGGAGTTTGAGAGATTTGGACGTGAAAGGGTACCAGTCTTGTCGGGGATTGGGAACCCTTCGCGAGAATGTCCAAAGTTTCAGCGGGATTTCCAAAATGTTGCGAGGAACTCGAAACATGTCAACCTTGGTTTTGAGAATCTCTCCCGGAGTTTGAGAGATTTGGACGTGAAAGGGTACCAGTCTTGTCGGGGATTGGGAACCCTTCGCGAGAATGTCCAAAGTTTCAGCGGGATTTCCAAAATGTTGAGAGGAACTCGAAACATGTCAACCTTGGTTTTGAGAATCTCTCCCGGAGTTTGAGAGATTTGGACGTGAAAGGGTACCAGTCTTGTCGGGGATTGGGAACCCTTCGCGAGAATGTCCAAAGTTTCAGCGGGATTTCCAAAATGTTGCGAGGAACTCGAAACATGTCAACCTTGGTTTTGAGAATCTCTCCCGGAGTTTGAGAGATTTGGACGTGAAAGGGTACCAGTCTTGTCGGGGATTGGGAACCCTTCGCCAGAATGTCCAAAGTTTCAGTGGGATTTCCAAAATGTTGAAAGGAACTTGAAACATGTCAACCTTGGTTTTGAGAATCTCTCCCGGAGTTTGAGAGATTTGGACGTGAAAGGGTACCAGTCTTGTCGGGGATTGGGAACCCTTCGCGAGAATGTCCAAAGTTTCAGTGGGATTTCCAAAATATTGAAAGGAACTTGAAACATGTCAACCTTGGTTTTGAGAATCTCTCCCGGAGTTTGAGAGATTTGGACGTGAAAGGGTACCAGTCTTGTCGGGGATTGGGAACCCTTCGCGAGAATGTCCAAAGTTTCAGCGGGATTTCCAAAATGTTGAAAGGAACTCGAAACATGTCAACCTTGGTTTTGAGAATCTCTCCCGGAGTTTGAGAGATTTGGACGTGAAAGGGTACCAGTCTTGTCGGGGATTGGGAACCCTTCGCGAGAATGTCCAAAGTTTCAGCGGGATTTCCAAAATGTTGAAAGGAACTCAAAACATGTCAACCTTGGTTTTGAGAATCTCTCCCGGAGTTTGAGAGATTTGGACGTGAAAGGGTACCAGTCTTGTCGGGGATTGGGAACCCTTCGCGAGAATGTCCAAAGTTTCAGCGGGATTTCCAAAATGTTGAAAGGAACTCGAAACATGTCAACCTTGGTTTTGAGAATCTCTCCCGGAGTTTGAGAGATTTGGACGTGAAAGGGTACCAGTCTTGTCGGGGATTGGGAACCCTTCGCGAGAATGTCCAAAGTTTCAGCGGGATTTCCAAAATGTTGAAAGGAACTCGAAACATGTCAACCTTGGTTTTGAGAATCTCTCCCGGAGTTTGAGAGATTTGGACGTGAAAGGGTACCAGTCTTGTCGGGGATTGGGAACCCTTCGCCAGAATGTCCAAAGTTTCAGCGGGATTTCCAAAATGTTGAAAGGAACTCGAAACATGTCAACCTTGGTTTTGAGAATCTCTCCCGGAGTTTGAGAGATTTGGACGTGAAAGGGTACCAGTCTTGTCGGGGATTGGGAACCCTTCGCGAGAATGTCCAAAGTTTCAGCGGGATTTCCAAAATGTTGAAAGGAACTCGAAACATGTCAACCTTGGTTTTGAGAATCTCTCCCGGAGTTTGAGAGATTTGGACGTGAAAGGGTACCAGTCTTGTCGGGGATTGGGAACCCTTCGCGAGAATGTCCAAAGTTTCAGCGGGATTTCCAAAATGTTGAGAGGAACTCGAAACATGTCAACCTTGGTTTTGAGAATCTCTCCCGGAGTTTGAGAGATTTGGACGTGAAAGGGTACCAGTCTTGTCGGGGATTGGGAACCCTTCGCGAGAATGTCCAAAGTTTCAGCGGGATTTCCAAAATGTTGAAAGGAACTCGAAACATGTCAACCTTGGTTTTGAGAATCTCTCCCGGAGTTTGAGAGATTTGGACGTGAAAGGGTACCAGTCTTGTCGGGGATTGGGAACCCTTCGCCAGAATGTCCAAAGTTTCAGCGGGATTTCCAAAATGTTGAAAGGAACTCGAAACATGTCAACCTTGGTTTTGAGAATCTCTCCCGGAGTTTGAGAGATTTGGACGTGAAAGGTTACCAGTCTTGTCGGGGATTGGGAACCCTTCGCGAGGATGTCCAAAGTTTCAGCGGGATTTCCAAAATGTTGAGAGGAACTCGAAACATGTCAACCTTGGTTTTGAGAATCTCTCCCGGAGTTTGAGAGATTTGGACGTGAAAGGGTACCAGTCTTGTCGGGGATTGGGAACCCTTCGCGAGAATGTCCAAAGTTTCAGCGGGATTTCCAAAATGTTGAAAGGAACTCGAAACATGTCAACCTTGGTTTTGAGAATCTCTCCCGGAGTTTGAGAGATTTGGACGTGAAAGGGTACCAGTCTTGTCGGGGATTGGGAACCCTTCGCGAGGATGTCCAAAGTTTCAGTGGGATTTCCAAAATGTTGAGAGGAACTCGAAACATGTCAACCTTGGTTTTGAGAATCTCTCCCGGAGTTTGAGAGATTTGGACGTGAAAGGGTACCAGTCTTGTCGGGGATTGGGAACCCTTCGCGAGAATGTCCAAAGTTTCAGCGGGATTTCCAAAATGTTGCGAGGAACTCGAAACATGTCAACCTTGGTTTTGAGAATCTCTCCCGGAGTTTGAGAGATTTGGACGTGAAAGGGTACCAGTCTTGTCGGGGATTGGGAACCCTTCGCGAGAATGTCCAAAGTTTCAGCGGGATTTCCAAAATGTGGAAAGGAACTCGAAACATGTCAACCTTGGTTTTGAGAATCTCTCCCGGAGTTTGAGAGATTTGGACGTGAAAGGGTACCAGTCTTGTCGGGGATTGGGAACCCTTCGCGAGAATGTCGAAAGTTTCAGCGGGATTTCCAAAATGTTGCGAGGAACTCGAAACATGTCAACCTTGGTTTTGAGAATCTCTCCCAGAGTTTGAGAGATTTGGACGTGAAAGGGTACCAATCTTGTCGGGGATTGGGAACCCTTCGCGAGAATGTCCAAAGTTTCAGCGGGATTTCCAAAATGTTGAAAGGAACTTGAAACATGTCAACCTTGGTTTTGAGAATCTCTCCTGGAGTTTGAGAGATTTGGACGTGAAAGGGTACCAGTCTTGTCGGGGATTGGGAACCCTTCGCGAGAATGTCCAAAGTTTCAGCGGGATTTCCAAAATGTTGAAAGGAACTCGAAACATGTCAACCTTGGTTTTGAGAATCTCTCCTGGAGTTTGAGAGATTTGGACGTGAAAGGGTACCAGTCTTGTCGGGGATTGGGAACCCTTCGCGAGAATGTCCAAAGTTTCAGCGGGATTTCCAAAATGTTGAAAGGAACTCGAAACATGTCAACCTTGGTTTTGAGAATCTCTCCCGGAGTTTGAGAGATTTGGACGTGAAAGGGTACCAGTCTTGTCGGGGATTGGGAACCCTTCGCGAGAATGTCCAAGGTTTCAGCGGGATTTCCAAAATGTTGAAAGGAACTCGAAACATGTCAACCTTGGTTTTGAGAATCTCTCCCGGAGTTTGAGAGATTTGGACGTGAAAGGGTACCAGTCTTGTCGGGGATTGGGAACCCTTCGCGAGAATGTCCAAAGTTTCAGCGGGATTTCCAAAATGTTGAAAGGAACTCGAAACATGTCAACCTTGGTTTTGAGAATCTCTCCCGGAGTTTGAGAGATTTGGACGTGAAAGGGTACCAGTCTTGTCGGGGATTGGGAACCCTTCGCGAGAATGTCCAAAGTTTCAGCGGGATTTCCAAAATGTTGAAAGGAACTCGAAACATGTCAACCTTGGTTTTGAGAATCTCTCCCGGAGTTTGAGAGATTTGGACGTGAAAGGGTACCAGTCTTGTCGGGGATTGGGAACCCTTCGCGAGAATGTCCAAAGTTTCAGCGGGATTTCCAAAATGTTGAAAGGAACTCGAAACATTTCAACCTTGGTTTTGAGAATCTCTCCCGGAGTTTGAGAGATTTGGACGTGAAAGGGTACCAGTCTTGTCGGGGATTGGGAACCCTTCGCGAGAATGTCCAAAGTTTCAGTGGGATTTCCAAAATGTTGAAAGGAACTCGAAACATGTCAACCTTGGTTTTGAGAATCTCTCCCGGAGTTTGAGAGATTTGGACGTGAAAGGGTACCAGTCTTGTCGGGGATTGGGAACCCTTCGCGAGAATGTCCAAAGTTTCAGCGGGATTTCCAAAATGTTGAGAGGAACTCGAAACATGTCAACCTTGGTTTTGAGAATCTCTCCCGGAGTTTGAGAGATTTGGACGTGAAAGGGTACCAGTCTTGTCGGGGATTGGGAACCCTTCGCGAGAATGTCCAAAGTTTCAGCGGGATTTCCAAAATGTTGAAAGGAACTCGAAACATGTCAACCTTGGTTTTGAGAATCTCTCCCGGAGTTTGAGAGATTTGGACGTGAAAGGGTACCAGTCTTGTCGGGGATTGGGAACCCTTCGCGAGGATTTCCAAAGTTTCAGTGGGATTTCCAAAATGTTGAGAGGAACTCGAAACATGTCAACCTTGGTTTTGAGAATCTCTCCCGGAGTTTGAGAGATTTGCACGTTAAAGGGTACCAGTCTTGTCGGGGATTGGGAACCCTTCGCGAGAATGTCCAAAGTTTCAGCGGGATTTCCAAAATGTTGCGAGGAACTCGAAACATGTCAACCTTGGTTTTGAGAATCTCTCCCGGAGTTTGAGAGATTTGGACGTGAAAGGGTACCAGTCTTGTCGGGGATTGGGAACCCTTCGCGAGAATGTCCAAAGTTTCAGCGGGATTTCCAAAATGTTGAAAGGAACTCGAAACATGTCAACCTTGGTTTTGAGAATCTCTCCCGGAGTTTGAGAGATTTGGACGTGAAAGGGTACCAGTCTTGTCGGGGATTGGGAACCCTTCGCGAGAATGTCCAAAGTTTCAGCGGGATTTCCAAAATGTTGCGAGGAACTCGAAACATGTCAACCTTGGTTTTGAGAATCTCTCCCGGAGTTTGAGAGATTTGGACGTGAAAGGGTACCAGTCTTGTCGGGGATTGGGAACCCTTCGCCAGAATGTCCAAAGTTTCAGTGGGATTTCCAAAATGTTGAAAGGAACTTGAAACATGTCAACCTTGGTTTTGAGAATCTCTCCCGGAGTTTGAGAGATTTGGACGTGAAAGGGTACCAGTCTTGTCGGGGATTGGGAACCCTTCGCGAGAATGTCCAAAGTTTCAGCGGGATTTCCAAAATGTTGAAAGGAACTTGAAACATGTCAACCTTGGTTTTGAGAATCTCTCCCGGAGTTTGAGAGATTTGGACGTGAAAGGGTACCAGTCTTGTCGGGGATTGGGAACCCTTCGCGAGAATGTCCAAAGTTTCAGCGGGATTTCCAAAATGTTGAGAGGAACTCGAAACATGTCAACCTTGGTTTTGAGAATCTCTCCCGGAGTTTGAGAGATTTGGACGTGAAAGGGTACCAGTCTTGTCGGGGATTGGGAACCCTTCGCGAGAATGTCCAAAGTTTCAGCGGGATTTCCAAAATGTTGAAAGGAACTCGAAACATGTCAACCTTGGTTTTGAGAATCTCTCCCGGAGTTTGAGAGATTTGGACGTGAAAGGGTACCAGTCTTGTCGGGGATTGGGAACCCTTCGCGAGAATGTCCAAAGTTTCAGCGGGATTTCCAAAATGTTGAAAGGAACTCGAAACATGTCAACCTTGGTTTTGAGAATCTCTCCCGGAGTTTGAGAGATTTGGACGTGAAAGGGTACCAGTCTTGTCGGGGATTGGGAACCCTTCGCGAGAATGTCCAAAGTTTCAGCGGGATTTCCAAAATGTTGAAAGGAACTCGAAACATGTCAACCTTGGTTTTGAGAATCTCTCCCGGAGTTTGAGAGATTTGGACGTGAAAGGGTACCAGTCTTGTCGGGGATTGGGAACCCTTCGCGAGAATGTCCAAAGTTTCAGCGGGATTTCCAAAATGTTGAAAGGAACTCGAAACATGTCAACCTTGGTTTTGAGAATCTCTCCCGGAGTTTGAGAGATTTGGACGTGAAAGGGTACCAGTCTTGTCGGGGATTGGGAACCCTTCGCGAGAATGTCCAAAGTTTCAGCGGGATTTCCAAAATGTTGAAAGGAACTCGAAACATGTCAACCTTGGTTTTGAGAATCTCTCCCGGAGTTTGAGAGATTTGGACGTGAAAGGGTACCAGTCTTGTCGGGGATTGGGAACCCTTCGCGAGAATGTCCAAAGTTTCAGCGGGATTTCCAAAATGTTGAAAGGAACTCGAAACATGTCAACCTTGGTTTTGAGAATCTCTCCCGGAGTTTGAGAGATTTGGACGTGAAAGGGTACCAGTCTTGTCGGGGATTGGGAACCCTTCGCGAGAATGTCCAAAGTTTCAGCGGGATTTCCAAAATGTTGAAAGGAACTCGAAACATGTCAACCTTGGTTTTGAGAATCTCTCCCGGAGTTTGAGAGATTTGGACGTGAAAGGGTACCAGTCTTGTCGGGGATTGGGAACCCTTCGCCAGAATGTCCAAAGTTTCAGCGGGATTTCCAAAATGTTGAAAGGAACTCGAAACATGTCAACCTTGGTTTTGAGAATCTCTCCCGGAGTTTGAGAGATTTGGACGTGAAAGGTTACCAGTCTTGTCGGGGATTGGGAACCCTTCGCGAGGATGTCCAAAGTTTCAGCGGGATTTCCAAAATGTTGAGAGGAACTCGAAACATGTCAACCTTGGTTTTGAGAATCTCTCCCGGAGTTTGAGAGATTTGGACGTGAAAGGGTACCAGTCTTGTCGGGGATTGGGAACCCTTCGCGAGGATGTCCAAAGTTTCAGTGGGATTTCCAAAATGTTGAGAGGAACTCGAAACATGTCAACCTTGGTTTTGAGAATCTCTCCCGGAGTTTGAGAGATTTGGACGTGAAAGGGTACCAGTCTTGTCGGGGATTGGGAACCCTTCGCGAGAATGTCCAAAGTTTCAGCGGGATTTCCAAAATGTTGCGAGGAACTCGAAACATGTCAACCTTGGTTTTGAGAATCTCTCCCGGAGTTTGAGAGATTTGGACGTGAAAGGGTACCAGTCTTGTCGGGGATTGGGAACCCTTCGCGAGAATGTCCAAAGTTTCAGCGGGATTTCCAAAATGTTGAAAGGAACTCGAAACATGTCAACCTTGGTTTTGAGAATCTCTCCCGGAGTTTGAGAGATTTGGACGTGAAAGGGTACCAGTCTTGTCGGGGATTGGGAACCCTTCGCGAGAATGTCCAAAGTTTCAGCGGGATTTCCAAAATGTTGCGAGGAACTCGAAACATGTCAACCTTGGTTTTGAGAATCTCTCCCGGAGTTTGAGAGATTTGGACGTGAAAGGGTACCAGTCTTGTCGGGGATTGGGAACCCTTCGCCAGAATGTCCAAAGTTTCAGTGGGATTTCCAAAATGTTGAAAGGAACTTGAAACATGTCAACCTTGGTTTTGAGAATCTCTCCCGGAGTTTGAGAGATTTGGACGTGAAAGGGTACCAGTCTTGTCGGGGATTGGGAACCCTTCGCGAGAATGTCCAAAGTTTCAGTGGGATTTCCAAAATGTTGAAAGGAACTTGAAACATGTCAACCTTGGTTTTGAGAATCTCTCCCGGAGTTTGAGAGATTTGGACGTGAAAGGGTACCAGTCTTGTCGGGGATTGGGAACCCTTCGCGAGAATGTCCAAAGTTTCAGCGGGATTTCCAAAATGTTGAGAGGAACTTGAAACATGTCAACCTTGGTTTTGAGAATCTCTCCCGGAGTTTGAGAGATTTGGACGTGAAAGGGTACCAGTCTTGTCGGGGATTGGGAACCCTTCGCGAGAATGTCCAAAGTTTCAGCGGGATTTCCAAAATGTTGAAAGGAACTCGAAACATGTCAACCTTGGTTTTGAGAATCTCTCCCGGAGTTTGAGAGATTTGGACGTGAAAGGGTACCAGTCTTGTCGGGGATTGGGAACCCTTCGCGAGAATGTCCAAAGTTTCAGCGGGATTTCCAAAATGTTGAGAGGAACTCGAAACATGTCAACCTTGGTTTTGAGAATCTCTCCCGGAGTTTGAGAGATTTGGACGTGAAAGGGTACCAGTCTTGTCGGGGATTGGGAACCCTTCGCGAGAATGTCCAAAGTTTCAGCGGGATTTCCAAAATGTTGAAAGGAACTCGAAACATGTCAACCTTGGTTTTGAGAATCTCTCCCGGAGTTTGAGAGATTTGGACGTGAAAGGGTACCAGTCTTGTCGGGGATTGGGAACCCTTCGCCAGAATGTCCAAAGTTTCAGCGGGATTTCCAAAATGTTGAAAGGAACTCGAAACATGTCAACCTTGGTTTTGAGAATCTCTCCCGGAGTTTGAGAGATTTGGACGTGAAAGGGTACCAGTCTTGTCGGGGATTGGGAACCCTTCGCGAGAATGTCCAAAGTTTCAGCGGGATTTCCAAAATGTTGAAAGGAACTCGAAACATGTCAACCTTGGTTTTGAGAATCTCTCCCGGAGTTTGAGAGATTTGGACGTGAAAGGGTACCAGTCTTGTCGGGGATTGGGAACCCTTCGCGAGAATGTCCAAAGTTTCAGCGGGATTTCCAAAATGTTGAAAGGAACTCGAAACATGTCAACCTTGGTTTTGAGAATCTCTCCCGGAGTTTGAGAGATTTGGACGTGAAAGGGTACCAGTCTTGTCGGGGATTGGGAACCCTTCGCGAGAATGTCCAAAGTTTCAGCGGGATTTCCAAAATGTTGAAAGGAACTCGAAACATGTCAACCTTGGTTTTGAGAATCTCTCCCGGAGTTTGAGAGATTTGGACGTGAAAGGGTACCAGTCTTGTCGGGGATTGGGAACCCTTCGCGAGAATGTCCAAAGTTTCAGCGGGATTTCCAAAATGTTGAAAGGAACTCGAAACATGTCAACCTTGGTTTTGAGAATCTCTCCCGGAGTTTGAGAGATTTGGACGTGAAAGGGTACCAGTCTTGTCGGGGATTGGGAACCCTTCGCGAGAATGTCCAAAGTTTCAGCGGGATTTCCAAAATGTTGAAAGGAACTCGAAACATGTCAACCTTGGTTTTGAGAATCTCTCCCGGAGTTTGAGAGATTTGGACGTGAAAGGGTACCAGTCTTGTCGGGGATTGGGAACCCTTCGCGAGAATGTCCAAAGTTTCAGCGGGATTTCCAAAATGTTGAAAGGAACTCGAAACATGTCAACCTTGGTTTTGAGAATCTCTCCCGGAGTTTGAGAGATTTGGACGTGAAAGGGTACCAGTCTTGTCGGGGATTGGGAACCCTTCGCGAGAATGTCCAAAGTTTCAGCGGGATTTCCAAAATGTTGAAAGGAACTCGAAACATGTCAACCTTGGTTTTGAGAATCTCTCCCGGAGTTTGAGAGATTTGGACGTGAAAGGGTACCAGTCTTGTCGGGGATTGGGAACCCTTCGCGAGAATGTCCAAAGTTTCAGCGGGATTTCCAAAATGTTGAAAGGAACTCGAAACATGTCAACCTTGGTTTTGAGAATCTCTCCCGGAGTTTGAGAGATTTGGACGTGAAAGGGTACCAGTCTTGTCGGGGATTGGGAACCCTTCGCGAGAATGTCCAAAGTTTCAGCGGGATTTCCAAAATGTTGAAAGGAACTCGAAACATGTCAACCTTGGTTTTGAGAATCTCTCCCGGAGTTTGAGAGATTTGGACGTGAAAGGGTACCAGTCTTGTCGGGGATTGGGAACCCTTCGCGAGAATGTCCAAAGTTTCAGCGGGATTTCCAAAATGTTGAAAGGAACTCGAAACATGTCAACCTTGGTTTTGAGAATCTCTCCCGGAGTTTGAGAGATTTGGACGTGAAAGGGTACCAGTCTTGTCGGGGATTGGGAACCCTTCGCGAGAATGTCCAAAGTTTCAGCGGGATTTCCAAAATGTTGAAAGGAACTCGAAACATGTCAACCTTGGTTTTGAGAATCTCTCCCGGAGTTTGAGAGATTTGGACGTGAAAGGGTACCAGTCTTGTCGGGGATTGGGAACCCTTCGCCAGAATGTCCAAAGTTTCAGCGGGATTTCCAAAATGTTGAAAGGAACTCGAAACATGTCAACCTTGGTTTTGAGAATCTCTCCCGGAGTTTGAGAGATTTGGACGTGAAAGGGTACCAGTCTTGTCGGGGATTGGGAACCC